>NC_047671.1:71839652-71842152 GCF_011762505.2 Arvicanthis niloticus | reverse complement strand
TATTCTGATTGGTGAAAAATCAATTGCACTGTGCTTGGAAATGACTCGACCTCCCATTGGAGATTCCCTAATTGCCGCCAAGCGCATCCTCTCTGTCCTTTGGGGGAGCCAGGCTGCAAAGCAACAAAAGTTATTTTTAATATAAATTTTAGTTCTTGCAAACCCTTCACAACAGTCATTCTCTGCCTTCTAAATCAGTTCTGCCTGCACTAAGCAATGGGTTCCTTGGTGCACACTATCTCTGGCTTCGGATGACAGAGCTTAACACAGAGCTGTTAATGACGTGTAATGACACTCCATTGATTAATACCTCAGTGACACCCAATATGATCTTTTGTCCACTATTAAACTGCAGCCATGTAATATAGTTTAGTGCACAGAGATTTTATAAAAGAGGTAAAATTACTTTTGAAAGCCAGTCACATTTTTAAAGGTAAGGCTGATCATACAATCCAGGCCTATTTTTCCCTTGGAGTTTCAAGGAATTAATTTTTCACTAACATCTACTAGATGCTGTAGTTTGGAATTTGTGCTTACAAGTTAATAAGCTTGTTTTGTCTCCACATAGAAAGCCAGTTACTACTGGTGGTTTTGTTCCCCAGACAAACAGAACCCACGACTAAAAATGTCAACGCCACAGAAGTGCGGCTAGCATGAGACAAAAGTAAGAAGTGGGAACGTTTATATTCTCATCTTCATTTTTGACAGACCCCTTACAAGCTTTGTATTCAGGGAACTTCGTGGGACCCTGTCCTTCAGTGAAGGGCATGAAGAGGGCTGCTGCTGTAGCTTGCTGGTAAAGGACTTGTTTAGCATGTGTGAGGCCATGGGTTCAATCCCCAAACACCCTGCACTGCTAAACACAAACAAAAAAATCAGAATTGCGCTTTCCAGTGCACATGTGCTCCAGAACACCAAATCTGTACTTAGGGGAATGAGCTATGGTAAGGGAAAGGTCACTAACGAAGCAAAAACCCTAAGTGGCAAGTTACTATGAATAACTGCGCTCTGCTCACCTCACACAGAATCCAAATTAGAAACCATTACTGCATTGAAGCTTTGCTCTTAATAGCAGTTCAGCTTCCTTGAATGGATTCCCTATTGTATAAAAAGTATGCCAGTCTTTGACTGCCAAAATCAATTAGTCACATTCATTATGCCTCTATTTATTAATGTTATACACTTTAGAGTGTGCGTGCTGATGGAACAAAAGAAAGTTATGAAATTTCAAATGTGTGTTATGAGTAGAGTCAGAGCAAAGCAAACAATGATTTTCAGTTTCTGTTTACAAAGCCACGGCAAGGATTAGATTTGTGGTGGCAGATTTATAATTTTTCCCCCCAAACATAATCCGTATGAGTTCAGCTTTTGCCATAAGAAAAGTATCTGATTAGTCACAGGTTATTGGCGCTGGCTGTTCTATTTGTGAGAACACTGTAGTTCTGCCTCCCCAAAATAAAAATACACCATATAATCTTAGCAGATGCAATTTTAATCTGTATTGCAGTGTCACAAAAGGGGTAACATAAGGCTCTTTACTGATATAGAATTCGGAGTTAATTCAATGATGCTAATAATTAAACCTTATGCTAACGTGAATGAAGAATAGTGTCTGACTTCTGGCAGGGTAGATTCTGATAAATTTACTGTCAAGCTGCTGCATCAAAACTTTCTACACAAAATAAACACCCCGTCCTTCCTGTGTGACAAAGGGTATTACAGCTTTTATTCTTCACAAGAATTATAGCATAAAAGTTGACCTCCCAAGTCACTAGGACCCCACAGATCTGTTTTGGTGGAACAGGGTGAGTTGGAGGGATGTGAAAGAGTTTCTGTGGTTTTTGTTTCAATTATGAAGAATATAAATTGTTTCTTGGACTATAGATTCAAATTCAGGGAGTGAAAATACAAATGTATTAGGACAGTTAAAGTTTGAGGAGAAAAACCACATGTCCATTAAGGCTAGAAATTATAATGGAGACCATTTCTTATGACTGCTAGGATTAACTTCTAAAATGAAGCTTGAGACTCCACATCCCACCTTCCACATCGCCAGCTCTCCCAGGCTCTGTCTCCTGTCTGCTGAACACTGTCCTATAATCCATCTATGGTGTTTAAAGAGCCCTTTCCCACATTGCTAATATGGAGTAGGCTGCTTCGTGTTCCCATTTCAGTCATGACCCGTATGCTTTCAAAATAGGTTCTACTTCAAAAAGCTTACTGGCATCAAACTGATTTCCTTTTAGGAATATTACTCCCTTTCACTAAATCCCACTCAGCTTTTCTTTCTCCAGAGCTAAATGGAGCTGATTTATCAGTCTGTAAATTACATCCTTCAATTGCTTTTTGGTACCTAAGCACCTAGGACTGTGGCTAGAGACATTACTGAACTCAGGAGAGAACAGATAAGAAAGAATGGAGGGAACTGGTGTGTTGAACAAAAGTCCCCAAATGTAGCAGAAGTTCCAGTGTCTCCATTCCACACCCACAGGAACACACC
>NC_047671.1:71667152-71834652 GCF_011762505.2 Arvicanthis niloticus | reverse complement strand
GAACACAGCAGCGATGCAACATTTATGAAAAATATTAACAAAAGGCCCACCCTTCCCTCATGACTCCTTCTCTACCAAATAACATATTTTGGCATCTAATAAATTATCTTGATTTAAAAAGAACCCCATAACAAAAGCCAATTCTGACAAGTTGTTACCCCAATACCCTTTCCATGCTCCACTGCATGTTCAATAAATGAATTATTCCCTTCGCAGTTTTCCTATAGTAAGTTGAGGTTTAGGGACACTAAAGAGTCTCTAGAAGTCTAGGAAGAGGCCTCTAGAAGAGCTGAAGTTTCCTAAGCTTCTTCCTGTGTCTGACAAGAGTCACACAATGACAGTGTGTGCTCTCAGAATACCTCTGCAGCTATGTGTTTCCATACACTGCAGGGAGTGTGACTCTGGAATCTAAACATCACTCAGAGCAAGGCTATTGTTATTTAAATCCATCAACTCACCTTTCAAAAGGAGATGAACATAACTGCTTGCTACTTTGCAGAGCCATGCACATCCCTTCACTGTATGCTTGCATGCTAGATCTTATGCATAGCAATGTCTTCTGCTCTCGTCTATTTACACCAAACCAGTAACTTCTGTCACTTTGTTGCCTACTTGCTGCTATTTCCAAAGAATTCTCCAAAGACTTCTGACACAGAAATGTAACTTAGCTTTTTCGAAGCAATAGGTTTTATGAAAATGTAATAGAATAACTACCCTAAACTCTTACCACCTTTAATGGAAAAATCATAGTTTTAGCCTTCTTCTTCTTCTCCTTCTTCTCCTTCTTCTTCTCCTTCTCCCTTCCCCTTCCTCTTCCTCTTCTTTTATAAATCAAAGATTAGTTTTGTTGTATAGAAAATGGCATCCACATCAGACTCTGAAGCAACAGGGACACAGTCTCCCCAGCTCAACACCTAGAGAAGACATTGCTAGACGAATAGTGGATAGCCCATCAGTTGAAGTCAACAAGGCATCAGACTTCAGAGATGACTCTGTCTCCATAAGCGCAAACACAATTTCCCCAGCTGCTTAATAACAGTAATGGTAGCGACTGCATATTATAGCCCAGTAGAACACACGCCTGACACATGTTTAAGTACAGCCCATGGTATCCTCAAATGTGGGTGCTCAAGTTTTGGTTAGTGCCATAACCAAAGAACTGCAGATCCTTAAAATGTATTTTCTATGATTCAGAAGTCTAGACATGGTCATTTAACAGCACTCAACAAAAAAGGAGAAGATATTTAGCTTGCCATAGTATCTCATAGCATTCTGTAAACTTCTTGTTGTTCTTGCTGGTGGTGGTGATATGTAGAATGTGTGTATGTGTGTGCGTGGCATAGATGCATGTGCGAACACATTTTAAGTGTATATGAACTCTATATAAAAATCATGTTTCATATACAGAACTGTCCTGGAATTTTGAGTGTACAAGTTTGTTATTCTGAACCATTTGATTAAATTTAACCACAGGAAACTCTTCCAAGTTCTAATGAAGCAGCAATTACATCTAAAAAGGGAGTGAAGCCAAAAAACACCCTTTTCCAATATCTCTCTTTCAAACATCAGACTGTAGTATGAGTTCCATGGTTTTCATTTCACGTTAGTCCAAGCTCTCTGAGCTGTTGGAAACATGTTAAACACAAAACAGGGAGTGGCCAAGCAGTGAATTTGGGGTGGGAAAGACTGCTACTGGAAACACACAAACAGATAGACACACACACACATACACACACACGCACACACACACACACAAACATACAAAGAAAGCTGCAAGCATTTCTTCTGTTTTAAAAAAGAAAGCTTGAATTAGAAATTACACCACTATGTCTGGAGTGCAGGCTATGTATTAAAATTTCGTTCTGGTTCAAGTTAAAAAGTATGTGAAATGGACTTTTAGAAGGAGCTAAACATCACCATTTTCTCTAGAAATGAGTGCTCATTGTTGCCTCCAAACAATCCTGCACTTGGTCTTACTTCCTTGAGAGATGCATGTTATTCAATCACTACTTCATCACTAAGATGAATCAAACCATTTGAATGATTAAAGAAGTGAGGGTTACAGCAAATGAGATGGGCTCAGGGTGTGGTGTCTTTCCAGGTTTTCAACCTCACATTTCTGCTCTGACAGGGCATTTCAGCATAGTAATGTAATGGCCTGGGACATCGGAGCCAGAGAAATAATGTCAAAAGCAATTCTTCACGTTTGGATCCCCCACATCATGTGCAAATAGTGAACTTAAGCAGGGAAATGCAATTTGCTCCTTCCAAAGTATACATTTTTATCTCTTATGAAGAGAGAAGCCACATCCATTTCTAACGCCTCAAGGTAAAGAGGGTGGCATGTATCATAAGTGCGGAGAATGTCTGAAGGATTTAGAAGCAATCTTCTCATAATATATCTTTGGGTGAGGAAGTGGAGTTATGAGTTACTCAAAATTCATAAAGATTATTAAGTTTCCATCCTCATAGAAATGGTGCCACCGCAGCATCGCTGCCTTACACTGCCGGGGCTCCAGCCACCAACTACCCAGAGCCTGGTTTGGATCCAAGACCTCCATCCATTACGTAGCATTAGTGCTCTGCAGAATAAAATAAAGGTTCCATTGCTTTCAAAAGCAAACAACAAGAACGACACCGAAACAAATTGCTTTCCCAGGAACCAGCCCGCAGCCTCTGGATATGCTGAATTCCTGGCCCTGAGTATGTCAGCACTCCTTCATGTAAGTGATTGTAACAGGTAAGTAAGTTCCCATTTCAGCAACTTGCCTGGAGATTATCAACTTGTGTGTCTGTGCCTGCTGGGCTATTTGAATGATTACCCTAGCCCCCAAAGCCCTCAGCAAGGACTCATTCTGGACCCAAGGCAGTGACCCCTCACGGTGAGGGAGCCTCCTCAACACCAGTCAGCTCTCCTGCTTGATGAATTTCCACCTAACAGCTCATCTAAACGCAGCCTATGGGCTTCATGGCTTTCCTTCATCCTCTTCACTTAAGTCTATGGAAAGTTATGAAACATATTTTTCTAGTCCTCCCAGGAGCAAGGCCAGGTTCACAGTTTGACCCCTGAAACACAGCAGCCCTGCAAAGCCAGACAGGCAGATAGAGCTGAGCCTTCCTGCTCTCTGCCTGGCCTACACAAACCATAACACAGAGCAGGGAGCAAGGTGACTTATGGGAAATGACAGGGGATGGATCAGTAGGGGGAAATAATGGGATTTAATCACGTGAAACTATTGCAGGCACAGAGTTTCCTTGCAGCAAGCTGTCCAACACAGGTGAGCTCAGTTTCTGAGCAAACGAGCCACCTATGGTCACTAATGGTGGTCTTTTAATCAGATTAAGTGCCAGGGTGCTGGGAAGGCCCAGTGATTCTGTTTCCCACAAGTCTGTGTCTCCACCAAGAGATTTTAAGCAAACATAAAAACATCTATCTATGAATTACAGAAATGTCTTCACTGTGTGAGAAGCCATCCGGCGGGCAGTTCAGGCTCATATGGAAGATTGTCACAGACTAATTAAGGACGCTGCCGCTCAGAGAGGAAGGCTGACCCTGCAGTCTTATTCACACACTTTCCAGCCAGAGGGCTGTGAAGTGTAGCCCCAATGGGGCATTTCCATCTGAAACCCAAGGGCACCCACACTACGAAAACCATTGTAAATGCATCCTTCACTCAGTGACAGAAGAGGGGACACAAACACTTCAATTATCTTGGTATGGAACACACACGCCAGCCCTCTCACATTTGACATCATGAGGCACAGCTACCTCTCATCGATTGAATCTTCTTCTTCCTTGCACTTCCCTATGCATTCATTACGAAGAAGGCCATTTGGAGGCAGAAAACAATGAGCCCTTTAGACAGAAGGTAGCGACTCAAAAACTGCAAAACTTCAGCTTTCAAAAATAGCCCGAGTGACCTCTCACAGTACTCTGACCACTCCACAGCAAGCAGGAGGCAACCCCTGTGATGAGCGGGTTCTGGCAAAGCTCTCTCTTCACAGATGATGCGCAGCTTAAGCCATAATGAGTTTTTGGGTTACAAATGCTGAACACATTAATATTCCTTGATGATAATTATCACAGTATAAGCACCTTTCCCAATGTGAGTAGTATAAACCAACTGAAGCAGCATTTTTACTCCATTTGAAACAAGCTGGAAAATGGGATTTTCTACTCTTGTAACCTGAGGTCAACATACATCAAGCACTGCATATTAAACACACCTATACCTAAAGCTCATCTCGCCATCTTTCCCTTCCGCTTCCTGTAGACATGAAGCCATCTCCTTTATCCATTCTTTCTCATGAAATACTTTATTTGGGCATCCATGTGATTCACACAATGGCAAAATAAAGTGTATTTCTTCTCGGTCATCAGGATTCTTATGTTTCTGCTGTCAAGAGCAGGAGGCCATCTTTTGCAGACGGCACGTGTATCTGTGCAGTCTGAATGAATTCTGTGGCCACTGACTGCAAATGAAACAGGAGGGAAATTAAAGGTGGACAAATAGGGTCTGAGAAGAATCCAACCCACGCTACTTAGAAAGTGGAGCCAACCTTAGCCTTTATCCTTACAGCTTCAAAGCTGGCAACAGAACAGAGCTGCAAGGGTCTACTCGAGTTCTAATCTACCACCACCACTAGGCCAGCAGTGACTCCAGCATCACACAGACAGTAGAATTTCACAGTGGACTCTTATAATACAAACTAATGTGCATTCCAGATTAAAAGAGCAGTACTATTTGGATAATAGCCATCAGATATTACCTGAAATGATCTACAGCCCACTATATTTGTCTACAACAATTACTCACACTTTAGTATTTGCCACAGCACACCCAAAACAGATGCTAGCAGAGCCCAAGGTACTCTGTGCACTGTGATTGGCTAATCTGGATGGGATGGATTACCAATTGATTTTCTCTCACTGTTCCTCCTTTTGTTCCCCTTATTAACTGAAAACAGAGGAGATGTTCACTATAAAGTTCAGCTGATGTTTGCAAGGCTTAGAATGATCAAAACCAAGCTCTCTCCCTTTTCAACACACCAGTGCCAATTTTGCACTTTGTGGATCTCCACAGCACCCATGGTTCAGCCATGAGAGAAATGAAAGTCAGTTTCAACTCTGAATCCAAGGGATGGGAATGGATTTAGGTTTCGTGGTGCAGATCTGTTGAACTCATTGGTACCACGTTAGCCTACACTTCATTTAGAAAATATGCCACGCTACAACTGCTTCGAGTTCTCGGATATCATTTTTACTTATGTGCTGCAAAAATGTCTTAAAATCCCATTTGAATAGATGCTAGGGTTACGAGGGAACCTGCACTAAATATTTAACAGCGCTCTTGGCTTATTAAATACTATAATGTGAGGGCTGTGGAAGCATGATATACCGAGCCTTCCCCCGCCTTTTTAACTTAATGCTGGTGCTCGTTTTGAACATCGGGCAAGCTCATTCATCAGAACTGATGCATTTTAAAAAGTCCTCATTTACTAGCAGATAAATGTGCTCAGAGAACCTTTTATAGTGTAGAAATGACTGAAAACCTATTTGTTTTTTACTGTGAAAAATTTTCTGTATTGTGGCTAGGAAAAAAACCCTCACAAGGGATTTAAAAGGTCTTTGTGAAATAGTCTGTAAGGGTTAAAGCTTCAGAATATAAGAAAGCAGGATATAGCGTCAATTTAGCAGAACATAAACACACCAAAACAAAACAACAGATTATCACGTCCATCAAATCTGGAAATAATACCTCAAGTCCGACTCATGTAATGAGCTTGCCCATCCAGAATGCTGATTTTGATTGCAGCACTTTTAATTAAAATGATCTCACAAATACAAAATACATCACACAGTGAAATTTACCGGACACAACGTCTATACATCTCAGTATTGACTGTGACATTTCTGGAGAGTGACTTTATTTGTAGCTATTGCCAAGGACATTCTCAGCACATTAAGATTAGCTTTGCAAACTTGTTTATATATTTCTTGCTAAATTATACATTGAAAAATTAACATTTACTCTTTAACAGTGGCTACAAAGTAGGAATCTCCACACAGCCCCCCCCCGCAAACCATAGCTCTCTTCTTAAAAATACATATTATCCTGTAATTTAAAGAAACTGTCTTTCAACTGAAGACCTGCAGAGCAAGTGAGCATTTCTTCAGTAAACATCATGACAATGATTATTCTTCTAGTCCTGAGTGGAGACACTTGCTTTTGAAAATGTCTTGTGGTGACTTACTAAATTCAAGCCATTTCAATTAGTATTACTGCACATTAAAAATTAATTGCATTACTGAGTGGATTAAGGTTTAAATTTCAATTCTACAATATGTGCTCTAGAAATGACAGCTAAAAATCAATGCTCTTTGGCCCACAATCGGAAGTGTGTATGGTCGGACAGCCTGAGACTGGCGTCCTGGCCAGGCAGTTTTAAAAGACTTGATGGTTCAATTGGAGGTGTGTCAGTTCTCAGTCCAGTTTTTAACTTGAATGCTGCACAGCCTCATAGGAGAAAAAAAAATAGCTACACTCAGAGGTAGGAGAAGCATGGTCACAGATACCACGTTTATGACACCAAAGAGATTAGTAGCCACCAAAACTTACTACATAACTCTTCAGAGGCTAAAGCCGTCTTCACAGTGCTTTCAATGAGCACATACATTCTCTGAGTTCCACCCAAGTTGGTTTGCTATTAGCTTGTAGAGAGCAGAGGTGGGATCAGAAAATAAGGGAAAACCATTTGTTTACAGTGTTTACTACAAAAGGGGAAGTGTACCAGAGATGGGCACTGCACACTGCAAGCCTGGGGCAGGAATAGACACAGAATATACTAAGCCCTTGAGGTCTAATCTAGAGAAAACACTGAGCATTCCTGACACGGAAATAAAATGGTGCAAAATAAAGACAAGGGAGAAAGCCCATACAGAGAAGAGACAGAGAAGCAAAGGCACAGTTGTGTTCAGTCAGAGGCTGGGGCACTAATTGTTTTGTTTTAAGAAGTATTGTAAAAATATTGATCGTGAAATCGTGGTGTTGAGCCAGTTATGGCATCTAGATGCCTTTGTAAATTACTGAAGGCTTCTTGGGGAGGGTCACATCAGGAATGGTCACTGCATCCATTCACTATAGATTAATGACATCTGCATACAATGTGGAAAAATGTAATGTGTGCCCTCTCTTCTTTTCCTACTCACTGCCTCATTCTTTTAAGTAGCTGAGGGAAAGTACATTGTAAATGAACTCAAGAAAGTCAGGTGCTATAAAGAACCACAGAGGCACCCTGCACTCTCTGGCTTTGGAACTGAATGGTATTGGTATGTTCCTCAGAGAAGAAAAAAAAATGATGTTTGTCTTGTTCTTCAAGATCCCCTCCATGGTGCACTGGTGGCCAACAGCAAGCTGTGCAGTGAAGGAGTCAAGAAAATGGTAAGTAATGAAAACAATAAAAAGAATAATCTGATGCAAACGGATCCCAAGGTGTAGTAGGGATCCCTGTGCGGCAATCTCCCTTCACTGCAATTTACTGATGTGGCTTTGTTACTGTACAGCATAGGAAGGGTAACACACAGAACACCAGCACCACAACATGACATGGGGCACCAGGCAGCAATAGCAGCCACAGCTCCCGGGACCAAGTCAGATCTCAAAAGTGAATGGACCTGGGAAAACCCCACTGAATGGAGGTGTGGCTGGTCTCTAGCATGACACTGTGTCTTGGAGAAAGAGAATAAAAGACTGGCAGGGGAAACGTGTTTCCTTAGTGAAATATTACAGGGACACCACATTAGTCTGAATTAAGCATCCGTTGGAGGCGTAACTACGTGCAGCTTGTTTAAACGGAGAGGCAAAGGGACGCAGCGTTTCCTGTTTGGGAAACACAAATAGGTTCGCTGAGTTCTATTTTATCCTCCGAGAAATGAAATGAAACAATGGTTTGCGGTGAACACACTGCAAATTCGAGATCGTATTATTTGAAAGGGAGAACGATTGATTTTCTAATTCTCGCCTGCTGTAGCTGGAAGTCTGCCTTCTCAGTCAGGGCTCGCAGGACGCTGAAGCAGTGTGTTGGGGGGAAGGAAGGAGACTCTTCACCAAGGATCATTGAGTATGTCATTGGTTAATTCTTGCTCTGTGCTCCTCATTAGCATGACTCTCAAGTTTCTGGTATCATATCTGAAATATTAAGACATAATAACGACGAAGGTGCAGATAATTGGATATTAACCAGAACATACTTGACTGGGCAGGAGGTAGAGCCCTGCTTAAACTAATCCTGAAACATATTAATCACCAATTAATGAAAGGGTTTCAAATTCATTTTCTATTATAGAACACCTCCGAGTACCTAAGCTTTTTCTAACAAATGAGTTGGAATAACAGGGTAGAGAGAGGAGATCCGGCAATCTGGTGATGCCTGAATTAGTGTTTCACAGTCTGTTGTCGGACAGTTGTGAAAGCCAGAGTTAAATCCTTGAATACTCTTTACAAAGTCTGTTGCAACAGAGAGGAACACTTTCCAAAGACCAGAGAGGCCCCGGGTTAAACTCCAAATGTATATATCTTTTTCAGTGGCTGAGCCACAACTAAATATTTCATCAGAAGGCTGTCATAATATTATTTACGTTTCCAAGCTCAGATAGGTCTTTAGTCTGCCATATGAACTTCAGCTGTTCATTCCATCCACCAAGGCATTTAACGGGAACTCAGGGGTGCACCAAAGACGGGCACCACACATGGCAAACTTGGGGCAGGAAGAAATAAGGAATGTGGTAAGGTGTGGGGTCTGAGTCTACAGGGAACTTGAGTATCACAGAAGAAAGAAAAGGAGAAAGTTAACAAAGACACAGTTCTGTCCAGGACACGAGGCTGGCGTCCTGCTTCTGACCTACCTTTATTAGCTCCCTCCTAAAACTCCTAGGAATATTCAGGCTAGAAAAATAGTTACAGAAATACCTTTCAATAAACAGGGGGAAAGTGGCATGAGAGATTATTTGCATAAGGAGATCCTAACATCTCATTCTTGAAAGGTAGCATTCCTAAACATCGAGGAAGGGCACTTGCCTACAAGAGAAAACAGCATGTGCGCGCGTGTGTGCGAGTGTGACTGCAAAGCTGGTGACACTATTTGCCCACGCTTCCTGCCTTTGTGGGCTGAATTTGATGGGAAGAGTGAGGATACTTGTTATCACAGAGCTCCCACACACCCCCAAATTCTGCTGTTTGTTGACTTTAATTTTAATAACTCTTAAACAGGCACTCAGGGTAGATGAACTGACATAGGCTTGCAAGTAGGCCCTTTTATCAACAATTTTTGCCACAGAAATACACAAACAGTCCAATGGCTCTTCATTAGCAAACAAATCAACAAGTGATATTTTAATGCATGACTTTGTTCCGTCTCTGTGGGGACCTTCGTTCAGAGAGTGATGTACAGTACAGAGAAAGGAATCATCAGCCACAATGTCCCTGGGCTCTCTCCATTGAGGACTTCGCAGCCTCTGCTTAAAGACTGCATTTAATTGACTGATAGACAGTAGCTTCTTTGTTCGCAGAAGACAGCGAAGTAATGGCAGCTTGAAAATCGTAGCATCTACAGGGTCTCCTGAGACTAGTAACAGGGGGATATGTGTCAGGAATAAATAAATAATCTAATTATTAAGCCACTTCCTGTCAAGTTAACTCCAATTTGTTGGCTTTTGAAGGCAACAAAACGAGGCATTTTTCCTCATTATGCCTCTCTTTTTATACCAGTGGTAATCACAGGCGGATTAAAGGGTGCCTGATTGGTTTTTTTGTCAAGGATCTGAGAAGCAGCCAACAGTACAGAAAAACAGAGTTGGGGTTAGAAGAAATTTCATGCTTGTCTCCTTTCCAGCTCCCTAACAGCCCACACGGCTGCCCCATACGGTGCAGCCAGCTGTACAGCAAATGTGTACCCCTCCAACTGAGGCCTACCGGGCCACAGGCGTCATCCTGAGAGCCGTGAGATACCTGGCAATCTTGGCAGGTAGCTACTGCTGTCATAGGCATAATTCTAAAGGTGACCTACGAAACCCCGTCAGCTCTCCAAATGCAACGAGATGAGCAGCTGAAGTTCGACACCCACTCTCCAGATTGTCTCTCTGCTCCTTTGTTTACTGCTGCTACCAATGGCCCCAGAACTAAGAAATAACTGGTCTAAACAGGTCATCGGAGGGAGACCTTTTCTTTGGCTGGGTGCAGATGGATCCTGTGGAAATAGGTCAGGATCCATATGAATGATATGCCCATGAGCATGCCTGTGTGTGGGTTCCATGGTGTGGGTGTGCTTGCATTGAACTGATGAAGGGGCCGCTTTTTATTTATTTATTACTGATGAATTCCCATGTCTCTATTCAGAAATGTTCTGCAAACTTCATGTGGCATAGACGACAGAAATCAAGGGCAAGGAGAAAATGAGACACTGAAGCAAAACCACATGCCACTGTCCATACCCAACGTAGAGGCCAGAAGGCTGGGCTGGCAGCCATTCTGCCAGAGAGCTAGGCTCTTCTGTGGCCCCGCAAAGGGCAGCATGTCCTAAAAGGTGACAGGAAACTGAAATGTGGGTCTGTTTATGAAAACCTTTCTTGTAGAAAGTTAGCATAAGAAATACCTAGGAGATGTTCTTTGAGGTTAGTAAATCAGACACTACACTAATTGCTAGTACCTTTTACCCTTGTAAACATGGTTGCTAAGCACACGAGGGTAGACATCTTGATTTGTGTCTTAATAACAACACCAGGCAAGGGTCATGCACAAAGTTGGTCACTCTGAGGCTCTTGAACCCTGTGACTGCAAACAACTCAGCTGAGCTGCAGAAGACTCCACCTTATTCCAAGAGGTACTTTTCAATTGTTCTTGCTTTCAGAAGGCTGATGGTAGACAAGGCTTGGAAAGTTCCCATAGCCCTCTTTGCTCTCTCAAACAGCGTAGCTACTGGCCGTCCTTTCTGAATACATCTTGAATTTTTGTTAAATTGTGCAGATAATTAAAGCCTCTTCAGATTTACAGCCCGCTTCATTGGTAACATGAATTCTGTTTTCAGTTACTGTCTGAAAATTCCCTCTCTGAATAATTTCAAACTAAGCAATAACACTTCATTTTACATAAGTTTTATCTGATGTCCCCATACAGAGCTGCCAGCTGTACAGCAAACGTGTGGTTCTGAAACTGGGGCCTACCAGGCCACGGGCTTCATCCTGAGATCTATACGGCGCCTTGCTGTCATTGGCAAGCTCTCCCAGCTATCACTGTGGCCGTGGCTCAACACTGCACACAACTTAAAATTATCTGATTATTAGAATTTGTGGCCCACACTCCACTTTCTCCTTTATTTAATCTATCCCCAGATCACACATTTGTTTAAATGTTTTGGCTGGCTTACAGATCACGCGGCCATCTGCACAGTAGGTGTGACACCATTTTTTTTAGACAAAAGTTAACGTTATAAACAAAGATAAAGTCATCCGAAATGCTTTGGTGTTTGTTATTCTGCCTGGCTCACTTGGACCAACTCTAAGAAATAAATAGAATTATCTGTGTAAATCGATGAACATCTATGAAAAACAACACCCAGCAGAACGCCGAGCTTGCTCCATTACCTACGTTAATATCGTGACAGCTGAGGAGAGATGACCTGGCCCACTTCTCATCTCTCCTGTACAGATGGCTATTAAAGAGAAAGTACCCCTTTTGTATGGCCCATGCAGAAACCCTTTATGGGCTTTTCAAATAAGCCAGCATTGCCCACATGAGGGTAGCTTTCTCTTACCATTAAACTGCCCAGATTTCATCTCTTTTAATCCAGCCCTTGATGAAATAAACCAGTATTTCCTCATATGCAACATCAAATGCTTGATTTCTTAATTCTCTGAATTTTTAGGTAACCAAATGAAGAATTTTTTTAAGAATTTTTTTTTAGCCCCATTTAGAATGAATGTAAATCATGGCTCCAAAGAATCCCAATGACTTTATTTCTTAAGATGGTATGAATGGTCTCTCTCATGTACACACACACACACACACACACACACACACACCCTCACATATAGTCATACCTATGAACATTATGTCAAATTCACTTTTATTCATTAGGTTTATAACTGCCAATGAAAGAAGAGAATTTAAAACATAGCTCTTTGACTTTTAATGCAAAGGTCAAAATATTTTGTTATTTCTCTCCGAGTCAAGTAAAATCCAAAGCTCTTCTAGAGACCAGTGCAGTAGCTTTTCTCTATTCTAAAGCAAGAGTTCTTGAGCTGAAGTGTCTCAGAGGTGGCACAGAAATAAATTAGAAAACAGGCCACCTTGTAAAGAAAGGTAGGAATGCCCTCTGTCACCCTGGGCATCAGTCACACTGTAAGGCATAGGAATGCCACTTACTGTAAGAGCAGAGTAAAATGTCACTGAATTCCTCTAAGTTGATTTCTGCATTCTTGTTGTCTTGCCATTAGTGATACATAAAGCATGTTCCATATCACATGGGGTACATATATTCCTGCATGCATTGTACAAGTGTTGAGTCTCTTCATGGCCTTAAAAATAATTATCCATAAGATACTATCAGGGACCAGGATAAAAATAGCTAATATTTTTGTATTGCTTTTCTCAGGCCAGCTATTGTTTATTATACCAAATTCCATTTTTGCTTCTCTAAGAGATAACTATATTTTCTTCCCTAGAATGCTAGCTAGCACCATGTTTGACCTTTAAGGACAAGCTCATTAGCATGTCTGAATTTTTCCAGTCTTTTTTAAAAAAAAAAAAAAAAAAAACCGAAATGGGAATATTCTGATTCCTTACATGCACTCATTACAACAAAATCTTATAAAAACATGAAAAGATAAATGAAATGAAAATACTTTTAGGTAGATTTTTTTCAAAGTAATCCATAGGTACATGATCTCTGTCCAGTCCTCCACAATCCATCTACGAACTATGGAAAGAGGGCCAGAAATGGCTACAGCATATCCTCTCTACTTCTCTCTGAAGTTTGTGGCTGCAATAATCCATTCCAAGGATAATGGCCTTTCTCCCCTTTGGTCATTTCTTTGTCAGGCTGACTGGCCCTTCATGGTGAGCATACTGCTGCTTGCCTATCACAAGCCACTCATGATTTGCTCACTGTGTTCATGAGACAGTTGTTTGTGGCTGTTTGGAACACATTCATCTCTTTAGGGATTTATGTGCTAGTAGTGGCAGTGCCAACCTCCATAGTGAACAGAATTTCTTTCTAACTAAAATAGATAATTAGAGGCTGGTAATTATTGGTCAAGAATTATCAGAGTGAAAAAAATTAAGCTCCTCGTAAACAGTTCTTGGCAATGCCGTCTCTTTATATTATCTCATGCCTAGCAACCCTTTATTCTAAGCACTTACAAATTTACTCTACTACAGTTGAGCCTCATAATTTTATATGAGGCAATCCCTTCTCTGGGTTAAATACATTTAGATTTCCTGGTTCCACCTCTTTGTTGTTAATATGTACCAAATAATAGTAACCAGAAGTCTCACAGAGAAAAATAACAATAAATCTTTACCACTCGATAGAAAGAGAAGGGTAGATATGCATTAAAAGTCATGGTGCACAATAGCTTCTTTATGGTAAAAAATGAACAAAGACTGTGTGAAAGGAACAAAGGAAGAAAAAAAAAAGCCTCTCATCTGCACAGACATTAACCTGTTCTATGAAAGTTGTTAAAAACATTGTGTAGTTCTCTCCCTCATTCTCTGAATATGTGTGTGCAAAGAAGAAAAACCCTTAAGTAATTAAGTAATTACTGGTCTGAATGTGTGTGTGTGTGTGTGTGTGTGTGTGTGTGTGTTTGTGTGTATTCATAAATATGCAAAACTATGTCAAAATTTGGTAAATAGGAAAGTTTTTATGTTTTCCTTAATAAGCATACACCAAGGTTCTGGCACCTTTTTGTCAAGTAATTACCCCTGCAACTGAGATCATGTGTCCACACCTAGTTGCAAAGTGCACTTAAGGACACTTTTCTTATGTTTCTGGTTGAAACATCAATGGCTTTCCTTTCTCAAATGTCTCTCTCTCTCATCAATAGCATGAAACCAGCATAGCCAGAAAGAAGAGGCTTGGCGGCTACTTAGAAAATGTATGTGCTCCCCAGAAAAAAGCAAAGGACGAGGCTATAGGGGGCTTTTGAGTCCCAGCTCATTGAGGTGTCTGCAGACCATGTTTCTGTCAGGAGACAGGGCCTTTCCTCTAGACTTACTACAAAATAAAAGCTACAAAACAACACCCACCCTTTTAACAGAGTAAGAGGCTTCCAGACAGTCCCTACTCCCTCTTCCTCTACTAAATGTCTAGTTCAGATTATTTTTTTATTAGATAAAAAATACACATGGATACACAATCTAAAAATACCTAGCCTCAATGGAGGTATTTTAGCCAACAAAATAATGCTGCCTGCCTCATTTGAAAGACTAAGTATCACACTGGGATTTTAAAAAGGGGTATCTTAGCCTTGGCGACTCCCTCCTGCTTCACATTCTCTCTAGATATTAACAAGGAGAATGGAGTTTAAGAACTTGGATGTCTGGTCAACAGACAGAGCAATTAAGTGGATGCTATTCATTTGTTTAGGCCTGGAGTGCAAGAGAATCACATATTTTATTATTAAAAAATAGCCTGAATATTAAATAATCAGGCCCTCCTTGGATAGGAAAGGGATTTGCGTCTCTGATAGAAGGTGAATTGTTAAATGCTCAGATCCCAAGGGGAGGTGAGTGTCATATTAATCCACTCTGATAGAGAAGGGAAAGACCTGGGAGAGCACTGATGAACCACTGGAAGAATATAAGCCAAACAGAAGAGAAGGGGATAGAGAAAGTGGGGGAATAAGCCAGGCATCAGTGGCACAGACAGAATGACAGTGAGATCAGAAAGCCCAACGTATCTTAACACTCGATATCCAGTCTAGATCCTACTTGTGGCAACATTATTAACACAGTGCTCATCTGCATGATGGATAAATTAGAAACCCAGAGACTAACTTTACACTGAAGGGACCCGGGTAGAAGCAGGGCTCACTACACTCTTTTTTTGTAGCTAGAAAACTTGAAGGGTAAGGCTATTGAAACCTGTACATGACACAGAATGTGTGACTGCCACTACCAAGCAGCAGCGAAGAAACAGAGACAGGTAACATGGACAGGTACCATTTGGAAGGAAAAGAAGAAGGAGGAGGAGGAGGAGGAGGAGGAGGAGGAGGAGGAGGAGGAGGAGGAGGAGAAGGAGAAGGAGAAGGAGAAGGAGAAGGAGAAGAAGAAGAGGAAGACGAAGAAGAAGAAGCAGCAATTGTGAAAGTTTACATGAACTATTTTTTTTTTTTATAATTCTGAACAGGAGGCAATTTGCATGAAACATTCTCTGAATCCCTTCCATGCTGTGATTATCTTCTGAGGGCTTAAGAAGACCTTTTAATACTATCCTGCCATGGTGAAGAATATATTATTTTAAGTCATAAGAAATCACTAATAATCTTCATACTTAAATACGAAAAACAAAGACATAAAATGACCAATACTTTGACTGTCATATGTATATGTTGCAGGTTGCAGTTAACCAATTTTTAAAATCAGTAACAATTGTTCAAAAAGTCTTATCACTGAAAAAAAGCTAAGGCTATTGAAAAGCTATTAATTTTTTTTCTAACATGCTCCTGAATTCTGCTACGTTCTGCTATGGTCAGCTTTCCTATGGTTGGAGTAACCACAGGATGGAATTTCTTAGAGCTCCACTCCATGCGGTGCAATACAAGATGGTCCCCCACCACCCCCTGGAAACAAATCCCATGTTTAAAAATGTCGAATTTGCCTTCCTATCTTACAAAGTTTTTATTAGTCCAATGGAAGATTAACTGGATTTTAAAATATTATATTGTACTTATTTATGGCTTTATAAAACATCAAGAAGTAAGTATGAAATAAATAAAAAACCCTCATGGTATAAAAATACAAATGAGTAACAAAAATAGTACACAATAATAACGATTGTTATTTTATTAGTAGCAAAAGATGTGCTTAATAAAGTTTAATTGGCTGGTAAAACTCTTGGCGTTATTACTAAGCGATTATCGAATTAAAAAACAAAAACCAGGCAGTAACCCCTGAGGAATGAGTGGATAATGGGACACCATGAATAAGTGGAATAGCTGTCACTTTAGTTCCAGTCTGTCTAATACGTGCACGATCCTGAAATCACTGGCCTGCAGTAACTTCAGAGGTCTTCTCCCTATCCACTTCCACAAAGATCTGTGGAAAATTTGGTGAAGGATGAAAAACCTGATTCCTGAATTCTTTACATGATCGTTATGATCATTATTATTTCCAGGCTGCTGAAGCCATACTTATAAACTATTTTACGGCAGTTTAAATTATTTATGTTTCCCCATCAGAAAACTCACCACTTCGGATTTTGATACAAAGACGCTTAAGCAACACACAGCAGTGCCATTATCATAATAACTTCTGAAATTAAAACCTGTCTAAAACTCTATGGAAAGCTAACATCCAGTTCATTAACCATTCCTGTTAGTTTTCAATAATGCAAAAATGATTAGAAGTTTAATTTGCTAATCACCTGTGCTTTGACTGGCAGAACGCAGATAATCCTCTGCAGAAGTCTAAACTAGCCCTTGCAGAAAATAAAACACGCTAATGCCTTACCAGATCTAATAAGAGGAATAAAAAAAAATCAATCATGCCTAGGTAAAGCATTGATGGCAGAACAATTAATTCATCCTTAATTCTATTTAATTACATAGGCACTGATGTACACACATATGAGAAAACAGATGAGCAGTAAGGGGTGGAGTCTGACTCACCAATCATGTGATTCGCCACATGAACCTGGATGTCCCACTCGTTGTAGAAAACCATCTGACACTTGATACACTGGTAGGTCTTCTTCTGAGAAAACAAGGAGGAACACGGTTACTTAGACACATGTGCATAAATAAATGTTCCCCACCCAACACAAACCAGAGGGAAAAAGCCCTGACCACAGAGCGGTCTTCCCAAGATGTTGGTTTTGTCTATGTGGCTAATTAACATTCTGTGGATTTCTCCAACAAAGCACCATGAGCTTCTTATCAGGACATTGAGAGTTGACAGCCAAATGCTACATGTTATTCCATTTAAAAGGAACAAAGGCACCACATTATGAAATAATAACAAAATAATATAATAAATATAATATAATATATAATAATATAATATATAATATAATAAATATATATAATAAATATAATATAATAAAATAAATGCTCTTAAGCTCAAAAATAGACCCTAGTATTAAAAATACTTATAACACATGGCTTGGTTTCAAAAAACCAATGCTTTTAACTATCAGACATGGTTTAATTATCACTAAAATTATGGTGGTTTTGCTCCCAGAAATGTGGAAGTAAATAGACTAGTAAGTTAAGTGTCATAGAATTTTAAACAATGGGGCTGAAGAGGTGGTTCAACAGTTAAGAGCACTCGCTGCTCTGGCAGTGGACACAGGTTCAGTTCCCAAAACCTACATAGATGCTCACAACTACTCTCTGTAACTCTAGCTCCAGGGGAGCAGCCACCTTGTCACTTCCACAGGCACCTGTCACCAATATGGTGCACAGACATACAGGCAAGCAAAACACTCACACATACAAGAAAAATCATTCTTTTAACGAGGTATTTTTATGCTAAGTCAGAAGTGTAGGTACTGCTTTTGAGATTCTAATTCCTTTCATTTAAATGTGTACTTTCTCTTCTTAGGAAATTGTTCCAGATTAAATACCACAGTCCAGTGAAATAGATGGAACAGAGTATTTATGATACAGTTTAGGGCATACACACACGGACTCAGACACTCTCAATGTCACTGCAACACAGAAACAGGAAGAAAGGTCATTTCTCTCAAATCTCAGATGAAGCATGTGGTGTGACTTCCTGTCTTCAAGACTGAGTCTCTCGTGGTGCATGTAGAGTTGACTCAGTGATGAAAGAACCGAGTGTGCTCTACAGAATGCACCATCACATACAGCCCTCTGCAATACACGGCTATCTACAATCAAAAAACATTTTGAAAAATGAAATCTACTACCATGAAATAAACCATCAAGGAACAGTGCACCTGTAAATGTGGGAAAATTACATCTGTAAAAGTGTACAGGTGATGTTTGGTTGTAATAATTCCCACAGATTGCCATTTCACTTGGCATCCTATAACATGTTTTGCTACTGGTATTAATATGAAATAGGAGTCATAAGTTAATAAGTAATAAATTATAACACATTGTGAAGAGCTCAAGTTGTTTAGGACATAAAAACTAAGTTAAGTATGAAAATAAGTGTAATTTCACTTGAGATAACAAAGGATAAGTGTCACAAATATAAATATTTTCTAATTGTTATAATCTACATAGTATTTTCTTCTACAGCAAGGGACAGTATACCTAGCAAACCCTAAAAGCTAGGCATGCCTCCAATGCAGGTATCTAAATAACCCAGTAGTGGTTGTACATTAGAATCCAGTGGACTGAATGTACCAAATGTAAATCTAACCAGGGCTTCCACACCCTGACAATCAAGGAGGACGATTTACTGCGTGGAGCTGTTCATGAGACCCTTCGACGGTGACGTATGGAGCAACATGTGCTGTGTAAATAACATTCATCCCTTTTGTAACTATATTTCCCTTTAGAACTAGTTAGAAAATATTTCTTACTCCCGGATGACCTCCGTTATATATTGTTTATTAGCATACTTCAAGCATCATTCCTGATATGTGACCTTGCTGAAAAACAAAGAAACATAAACTTAATGGCTAGTCTTTTCTCTTGTTAGCACAGTAAAACACAGAACATGTCGAAAACTGTCTCCAAAAATTATGACTGATGAGGACGTTGCTCGAATGTAACTAAGGGCTTTTTTCCTTCTCGTCCACTAATAAAGAATAAAACCATTTGAAAAGCCAAGGTAATAAAATGGCAGCACTTATGGCTATGGTCAAAATGAACCCGACACATTGAAAGACCCCTGTTAAGTTTTCTCTGATTGAAAGAAAATGCTTGTGTCACTACTGACAATTCACAGAGCTAATTCTCTACACCCTCACGGTGTCTAGAATGCTTTCTCCTGTTTTATATCAACATGGCCATGTCCTTATCTACATGTGCCCAAATCTGCAGCCAGATAGAACTTCAAAGGAAGGCACCATAACATCTAGATACTGCAGCTTCACTTAGCTCAGCACTGCCTGCCCTCAGCTTCCTCAAAACAAAGCCATGCTATGCAAATGGCATACAAGCGTCATCGCTGTGAAAGCTGCTGTATAAAATTCATTTTCACCTTCCAGTTTTTAGAATGGTAAATTGAAATGGGCTGTAGAATAGTCATTCCAATAAATTTTTATGTAACTATGTGAGGGCAGTGCGCACCTGTGTACCACCCGCTGAGGGCACAGAGCTAACCTGTGAACCTGAACCTGGGCAAGCTCTGCATAACTGAGATCATCAAGGACTCACCCTAATCCTAGGCCCAAATCCCTCCGTTCCCCCTTTAAACCATTGGTCCCAACCCTAGGCTGTGGCTATAAAGAACAGGATGAATCCCCGGTCTAACAGACAGTTATCTTAACCCCCTTCTCAGTTTGAGAACAGGGACACCTCACAACAGGCTGTCCAATGGCTTTCCAACATGGTATCTTCTTTCAGTCATAGAAATCAACAGAACGCCAAGTGAAGCCAGGTGCCTGAGGCTGACCTGATGCTTCAGAGTGCAGGAGGACTGCCACTTCCGTCAGGACAATTGCTTCAGTTTATATCAAATACAACAACAAAAAAAGTCAAGTGAGATAATTTCTCTTAAAAGCAGGTGAAGTAGAAACAGAACTTCCATTGTTTGGGCCCCAGATTGGCCTTGATCAACGCTTAGGTTGTCAATTTACTTGAAATGCTAATTTAGTCCCATTTTTAAAAGAGACTTTTTTTTTTCAATTAGCCTTTTTAAATGAGCTACTTGGGAGCAGGATTGTCATCTCCTGATTGTTCTCCTTTGTTTTCTGATACTGATAGATGTAATTATCAAGGATACAACTTTTTCCCAGCACCTCATTATTTTTGATTGATTTTGAGAACAATTTAAATGTGCCTCTTTGACATTTTTTGTTTTCAGCTATACTCTGTTCAGGTACTCAGAGACTTTCAGAAGAGCATCTCATAAGTTTAAAAAAAAAAGGTTAAAGATCTCTAATAATGTATAGTATTAAAAATTTCTTTTCTGATTACCTCTATCTCCATTTGATCTCTGTCCCATTAGCTTTTAGACTACATTTTGTCTTACCAAATTAAATAAAAAATTATGAATTTTTAAAAATTATGTTTTAGAGTTGTAGATTGCTTTTTCTTAAAATAATATAAGTGCATTTAAAAAATCAGTGAGTCCATAGTAACCCTCAAAGACAGAAAACCAATCTTAGGCGCTACTATGACTATTAAATAAGTCTCTAAGTATGATGTCTCTGTCTCTGCACCCTTTCCCTCCCTTCCTTTTTGACTGCTTTGAAACAGAATCACATGGATATCTCAGGCTGGCTTCAAACTTGGAATTCTCTTCCTCAGCCTTGAGTGCTAAAATTACAGGTGTGTGTTGGTCGACACACTTGGCCATGTAATTTCTTTGCCTGACAATTGGCAACCAAAGGGTTGGAAGCAGTAGGCTTTTCCAAGAGGGAATTTAGTTCATGCCTACTTAATGATAGGAGGGTTTAGGCAAAGGAAAAAAAGAAGGAATGCTAGAATATAGAAAGCCACCATTTTGCACTGATTGGAAAAACCACTAATGAAGACTAATAATAAAGACTCTGCAGAGAGGTTATTCTGCAGCACTCAAAGAACCTGACCCAAAATACTAAGTTAAATCTAATAAAATCTTTAGAGGTAGCAGCTTAGGTTTTAGTAAATACAGGGACAGAAGAATAAGCAAGGCCCTGATTTAGAGAACGGGACTATTGTCTTTAAAACATCCAGGTCACAGGAGAGCAGAGGAGACTAGTCCCAGCTGGCTCAAAGAGGTTTATCTACTAAATGTACATATGGGGTCTGACTTTTCCATAAAGGGGCCAGTAATGTTGGAGCAACCTGGGAAATGTGATCACCATTTGGTACTGGGTGTCACTGGGGGTTAATGGGCATCTTCCTTGGATGTGATAATGTTTTATAGGAAAGGCCAACGTGCTTTGTGTCAGGAGAATCACATCAAATGTCCAGAAGTGAAGTGGTGTGCTACTCACAAGTGAACTTCTATAGCACCAGAGGAAACAATACACAAATAAGGCAGATACGGGCAAAACAGAAATACCACACGGCAATAGTCATCCCACGTGCATGAGTGAGTGGTAGAGAAAATACAGGGCCAGAGAGATAAATGCAAGTGCCATGATGTGCTGGGTTGTCTTCTCATGCTGAACAACACATCCTGATCAGCCCTGGCTCTTTTTTGCATATCTATATGGAAGACACACCAAACAGTTCCTGTCTAGAGGTTATAAGTAGCTTTGCAAATATTTTTGATGTCTTAATGAAATTTTAAGCATGAATCTAATGTATACATTTTTAAGAGTTCGGGAACTACGGCTTGCATTCATTTCTAAAATCAGCTAACGATAAATCCCTGTCTAGGTATCGTACTTTCCGGTTTATGGAGAATTATAGTGCACTAAGGTCATGTACAACAATGTAGTAGGAACAGATAAAGGAAGAGTTGCCATCCAGATAAATTAGGTGACTTGTCCAAAGGCATACAGGGTGTGAACACCCTAAACAAAGCCAGGATTCTATTCAATTCCCCTTCAATGCCTTTTTAACACCATTTCTACTCTGCAAGTAAATCGGATGCAACACCTTAGAAGCAAGCTTCCCTCACTGGAATGTGCTGGTTTTGACAGTATCAGAGATGATGGAGAAACAGCTCATAATAAGGGAGGGCCTGTTTCTTCCCCTCCCTTGCTCTCAGGTCCCCATCACAGACTGTTCTCTAAGATCTCACTGTAGAAGAGGTTCTGAACTCCCAGAGTCTCCTTCAGGATTTTCAGTTTTCTCTCAATATTCTGTAGTTTTGATACCATAATTACATGCTTATGTCAATACTAAGAACAGTCTGAGATCTCATGAGTGTCTTCAATTCTCCCAATTTTCATCTCGTTAAATTAATACAGTTTTTTGGGTCTCTCCTCACCTCTCCCAGAACCTTCCATGAGCTCAACCCTGGAGCTGTTCTACCATCCTCTCCTATGTCAACTGCTCTTGCATGCATGTTTTGAAAATCGGCAAGAACATGTGAGTTCTACTTCAGGCGAGCCCCCTCTTCAGTGATGTCTGGTCTAGAGTTTATCACCTCTACCAAAGCATCAATTCAACAACTGGCTTCCACTGCTAATTTTAAACATTCAAAGATGCTTGGCTTTTGGTGTACATTCCTGGGCTTACATTTGTTTACAATTTGTTAGTTTTCTTAGTGAAACTGTCCTCACCGTTCTAAACTATGAAACCTACTATTTCATTTCAAACAGTCCCTTTTCTGACAGTCTTTTTCTGATGGCTGTTTTCTCTCTGTGTCTGTCTGTCTCTGTCTCTCTCTCCTTCCTCCTCCTCCTCCTTTTTAAATAAGAGTCGGGCTCATTCACAGATTTTGAAGTCTTGATTTGAAGCCCACTTGGAGTGAGCATTGCCTCTCTGAGGTCATGTCAGGCTGCTGGACCTGAGCCTCACAGAGGGGCATTTCCTGTGCACCTGCCCTGCTGCAGGGCTAGAAGACAGCATACGTTCAGTTTGAAGTCCAAAACCTGCCCCTCTTCCTGCTCCTTTAATTCTCTAGGGAGAAACCCAAGCAGGAAGCAGTAGTCATCAACATTTTACTTTCCAGTCTCTTGGCAAGTGAAGGGAATAGGTTCTGTTCCTGCTTTATTTGTCGTTTCTTGCTCATTTATTTATTTGTGCACATACACCTGCCTGCTTATAAGGAAGGACCTGACCTCAGAGCCACCAATGCTAAACAAGCACTCCATCACTGAACTACATCAGAAACCTTAACAAATATATACTATAATTTCACAACTGAATAGGCAAAGGCAGATGCATCAGGCGTTCAAAGCCAGGGGCTGGAGAGATGGCTCAGTGGTTAAGAGCACTGTTGCTCTTCCAGAGGACCCAGTTTTGGTTCTCAGCACCCACACAGTGACTACAAACCATCTGTAAAAACAGTCCTTTGGGGGGGTCAGATGCCCTCTTGTCCCCGAGGGCACCAGGATGTACATTGTTACAGGCACCCATGCTGCACAACACCTATACACATAAAATAATATAAATAAAAAATAAAATAAAATAAAGAGTTTAAAACTAGCCTGGATTACACAGCAATGCCATTTTACAAAAACCTTAAAAGCATAAAAATGGATAGGTAGCGAGTCTGGCTTTGTCTTAAAAGGATAAAACCTTAACATTTCCTTGCAAGAACCCTGCAGACCCTGCAGACCCTGCAGACCCTGCAGACCCTGCAGACCCTGCAGACCCTGCAGACCTGCAGACCCTGCAGACCCTGCAGACCTGCAGACCCTGCAGACCCTGCAGACCCTGCAGACCCTGCAGACCCTGCAGACCTGCAGACCCTGCAGACCCTGCAGACCTGCAGACCTGCAGACCCTTGCCTTTATCCCCAATGTCTTACTTGGTTTCTGCAATTCAAGAATGAAGTATACATTGACACAGCTTCCTGTGTCTCTCCTTCATCACCACTCCCCCATGTTTGGACCATTTCTCCCAGCTGTCTTACAGCCCACAGCTCACTCTACTCCACCATTCTCAAGCATGGAAGGGGCACTCGGAAACACTGTTAGAATCCTGACAATACGATGTTATACAACAAATACAATACTACAGTTTACTCAGCCCAATTATATCTAGCAATCTTAGTAGGAAAAAAAAAAAACCCTATAGAATGTTCTTTCTACAATCAGTCACTACACAGTGGTTTCATCATTCAGCTAAGTTACAAGTCATTTAATGTTAGTGTTAGTTTAATTCCCTATAAATTAAAAATAATAAAGCTTACATCTTAGAGATATATAAATGAGAATTATACAAACATGCTTAGCATGTGCCTAGTGTGAGCAAGCCAGTGCTCACCTGTAACGGCCTTTGTTGCTCTTTACTTGACAGGCTATTATGGGATGTAAAGGAAGAATACTAACAGGCACATGCAGATGCTTGCCAACGGAGCTCCAATGGTGGACTCTAGGATCATAGTAGCATTTCTTTCGGTTAAAATACGCAAATTTAGATTTTATGACCATTAAGAGTTCTGCAATCTATTTGTAAAAGTTCAAAAAGTAATAGTATAAAGGACACCACAGTGAGTGACAATCACGGAGAGATGGAAAGGAAGAAGTTTACGAACAATCTGTACAAAGAGTCAAACTGGGCCCAAGAAGATGGCTCCTGGGTAGAGGGCTCGCTGGGCAAGCATGATGGGCAAGCATGACGACTGAAGCTTTGACTGGCAGCACCCACAGGCATGGGAGCTCACGCATGATTCTAGATGTCTGAAGGTGAAACAGGTTCCTGGAACAAGCTAGCTAGTGTGGCTGGATTACTGTGTTCTAGGTTCAGATGAGCGACCCTACCTCCCTTAATATTCCAGTGGGAAAGCAACAAAGGAAGACAGTGCCAGCCTCCAGATTTCAAATACACATGAACTCATTTACATACACACAGACCTCCACACTTGTGTTTCCACACACATGTGAAAATACATACACACACTTATGCAAACTCTCCACCCAAAACCATGCCAAACAAGCAGGAGAAACAAACAAACAAACAAATCAAACAAAACAGTTGTTAATGTCTACATCAATATATATTATCGTTCTAAAACCAAACATATTAATTGCAAATTATATATGGTGAGTAACACCTTTACTTGGCAGGACTTTGCTGGCAAGCAAGTAGATACTGTTATGAGGGTAAGTCATGACCTAACAGCTTTGTGCAAATTTAGCCACCATACTAATTTAGCCTAGTCATTTTCAACATAAGATTGAATTAATGTGAGAATAAGTCACTCAATACAGAGGGGAAAGTGGCTGGAATGCAACACAGTCTACTGACAAGACACAACGCAATGAAAATGAAAGCTTTCGTGTCTTATGGTGAGACTGTGTAGCTGGGCTACCACTGTGCACAGAGACTGGCGCATGGGAGACCTTAACCACCAAGAGGAATTGACATCGTCTCGAATTCAAGGAGTTAGAACACACTTTGGAAAAGGAAACACACAAACATTAAAGTCCTCCATGGATTTTGCCTAAATAACATGGCAATACAATTCAGGACCAAGCATCTTTGTTGGTACACAGTCAATGGAAGCTAAAACAAGTCTGGTAGGAACCGTTTAATGAGCCCTGTGGAGTCAGGAAAAAAATTAAAACCAAAAACCAAATCAAACCAACCAACTAAACCAAGCCCTGGAGGTGATCCAAGATCTAAAATGAAATAATTCTCCAGAGTCTAAATCTATTATCTGCCTATCTAAAAGTGCCTATCACCTGCAAGGCATGCTGCTCACTGTCTTGTGTGGCATTTGATAGACAAAGGAGAACCAATCAGAAAAGAAACAAGGTCAAAGATTGCTTGTAGTCAATCAGCTGGACAGAAGTCATGGCAGAAAGATGAAACTACCTAGTTAATAAGAATCTGGGTGCAGATCATTGTTTTAAGCCCCTGAGTTGTGTCTTTTTAAAGCATTAGGGAAAAAATGATTGTTTGGGCATATTTACTTTTGCCAATAAAATCCAAATTCCAAAAAGATAAAAATTTAAGCTACCACTAATTTCAAAACCAAAGGGCAAGGATCAAACCAAATTTTTATCTTTTATTGGAATTTTTAAATATTAGATAAGTAGTTCTAAGATACTTTAATACCATACATAATCGATAGTCAAAACTCAAGAAATAATTGGGCTCTAGAAACATTTGATAAATGTTCACACACACACATACACACACAATTTTGTTATATAATCTCTGTCATAAAAGAAAGTTGAGGAAGTTACATTTGTTAGCCCTTTGAGATGTTGGGATCACTGGATAACCATTAGCAGTATCAAAAAGATAACACAAAACCTTATTTCTTGTTAGATCATGATTCTTTTTTATTCTTATAATAATTCTTATATGCTTCATCTGGACCATTTCTACGATGTTAATCTATGCCCTAATGGGGTTAGTCACTCTTTCAGGGTGGACAGGAGGCTTTAGTCCATTCATTTCATATCTATTGCAATATATAGCTGATGATTTAGACATAATAAATTAATATGGACAACTCATATGCTTACTATGAAATTAAAAACCGTTGCTTATGCGTATTCTCCTTGGTTTGAGGTTCTTTATTCATGTTTATTTTTCGGTAGGTCTGGTGCTTGAACCCAGGGCTTTGCTCATGCTAGGCTTATGCAGCCCACCAAGCTCTGGTCCTTCCTGTTCCTTGTAGGTGAAGGCTCCCTGAGTCCTGATCATTTTCCTTTGTTTCTCTTCTCGGTCTATCCTTCCAGCTATCCTTCTGGCAGCTTCATGTCCCACCCACAGGACATGCTCTCTTTTAATCTGGTATTTGCAGTTGTTGACATCACTGTGCAGATTACCTGTCCATTGTTACTTTTATCTCACTCTATTGTCCACACCCACATTCGGGTGTCTTCTCTCTCCCCTCCCCCTCCTTCCCTCTTTCCCTCGATTTCTCTCTCTCACACACACACCACAAAAGCAGAGTTCTGAGTTTTCTTGCCCACCGTTCCACTCAGACAGCTTTCTCACTTAGCCATGTTGGTCTGCCCTTCCCATTTGTTTCAAATTGCTTCTAAAAAAACCTGAGTCAGAAGGCCAGCTAACAGTCACACTCACACAGTGCTTCATTATTTCTGTTGTTTACGTTAAGTTTTCGGTCCCTCCGCTATGCTAACATGTGCTGTGCTGTTCCCTTGTATTAGATGCATGAGGGAAGGCTGCCTTTAGCCACACCTTCCATTGAACTGAAATTGTCTAGCTTGCTGAAGTTCTTTCTCCTTCATCTTACTAAAAACACCTTTCAAAAATGTCTAAATACCCTTTATATTTCCTTTTCTTTCCCTTTCCGTGTGTGTGTGTGTGTGTGTGTGTGTGTGTGTGTGTGTGTTTGCAAATGTGGGTAGGAGCATCCATGTGTTGGGGTATAGATGCATGCATGGGAATATCAGGAATTACCTTGTCACATGTCTACCTTAGTCATGAGGCTCAAACCTTTTGAGCTTGGCAATATGGACAGTCTCTCTGGCCAATCTGCTCTGAGAAATCCCCTGTCACTGTATCCAAAGTCTGAAATTACAAGAAGGCTATCATGCCAACATGGCATTTCTGTAGGTAACTCTGGTCTTCAGCCTCACACAGTAGGTGATTAACCAATGATAAATCACTTCTTCATATCTGATAATATGATAGTATGATATTCAGATTTCATAGACATTATTCTTTGCAGAGAAGCATGGAGTTTCAGAATGGAAAAGGAAGTAAGTTCATCCCACTTCAAATTTCTCATCATAGACCAGATGTGGGTCATAGATGAAGTGACCTTGTCCGTGATCCACAGAAAGTCACCAACCCAGTCTAGAACAGAGTAGCATGAACACATCTGTTGACACAGTAGCTGGTTTCCAGAAGAAATACAACTCATTTCATTAACCACTGCCAAGTGGGGTGTCTACAGTTTGTCATGGCTCCTGTAGGGTCAGAGGACAGAACCATTTTGGTAAAGTCATCTCTCCATGCCACTTCTTGCAATTGACTGCTGCTTTCTTTGAAGGTACTCATTTCTCAGTATAAAATTTACTCCATAGGTTGAGAATGGGTTCCAAACTTCTAGGGACCAGAAGTATTTCAAAAGCTTGTTTGTTTGTTTTTAGCTTTTGAAATACCTAAGTCCAGAGAAAATCTGAGGTTACAATTTATGCCTAAACATCTTAAATATAAAATTAATATAAGCTTTGCATACATATTTTATACACCTACCCGAAAGAGTTTCTTTGTACTTTTAGTAAACCTATATTTTAACTGTGACCCAGCCCATGATGTCAGAGGTTTGTGGAATATTCCATTTATGGTGTCACATTGGTGGTGAAAATAATCTTAGCACATTTCTGGTATCTGATTCTTTTAGATTAGGGATGCCTGAATCACATGATCAAAGCATCTGTTCACTCTTCAGTCATTGATTTACTGATACCCAATGGGCAGCACCCATCTCTCTCTTTAGAGCACTGCCTGGCAGAGCATGAGACACATGGCAGGGATCTGATATCTCAACACGTCATGAAGACTATCACCACCAAGCCAACTTACATCCTGTATCATAGAAGCAGACAGACTCTCAGCACCACCCTCAGATTATCCCAGAAATGTAAATTTGAGATCTGAAAACTTCTGTGCAATTCTTCTTGACAACATAACTCATAAAACTAGAAACGGTCATATGAAAATGACCTAGAATATGAAAGCGGGGAAATCATAGGGTCCTTTCCTAATTGACCTACTGAGAAAGGTCTTCATGGAGCAGAGTGTGAGTCGGGAAAATCTAAAAATAATGATGACAGTATCAAAAAACATTACAAAACACTTCCTATGGTTCCTCTCTTCTACGATGTTTGCTGTTATAAGTTCACGCAACAACTTGGTCCTTATTAGAAAAACAGTTTGGAATTCTATTGTTGGATACCTTTTTAAAGAAAAACAGATTGCATTTCTTTATTTAGTTTAGTGGCTGTGTGTGTATACTCTGCCTCTGTATTTGGTTAGGCACATGCCATAGTGCATGGGTCAAAGACACAGGACAACTTGAGGGAGTTCTTTTTCTCCCTCCACTATGTGGGCACTAGGGACAGAAGAACTCACCTCCTCAGGATTGAAAGCGTACACCTTCACCTGCTGAGCCATCTCATCTAGCCACCAGTGGATATATTGGTTATTTGAAGATACACCAGTTCTCTGTAGGGTACTGTCTTTATTAAGAGTAACATTTAAAATTTTCACTGTTTTCTTTTGGATGTATGATATTTGATATGCATTTAACACTTGGTATTGATTGAAAGAAGGAATCAGCTAGTCTTGACTCAATCTAGACAGAATAACATACCTGTTATGAAATTATTTAAATTGGGAATGACGAAAAAAAATCTCAATCCACAGTCATTTAAGGCACTAAAGCAATCTGTCCACTGGGGCTAGAGAAATGGTTCAATGCTTAAGAGAGTTTTCTAGCACTCATGTCAGGAGGCTCACAAAAGCCCCTAATTGTAGCTTCAAATGCAGCGCCCTCTTCTGGCATCCATGAGTACCTACATTCACATGCACACTCACACAGACACAACTGATTAAAAATAAATTTAATAACCAAATTCATCTTCTACAAAACCCATTTTGTTTCCAGTCTAAATAGCTACAGATATCGAGGTCTGATACCTCCTGATTTTATGACCTCCTACTTAGACATTTATCCCTCCATCTTTTCTTCCCATCCTCAGTGTCTCCTTCCTGCTCATTCTTCTCTTGTTTTAAATAAAAAAAGAACCTTTACTAAAGAAATGGTCACCACCTATAATTCAACTATTTCAGGAAACATGTTTTTATTCTAGTTCCTTTTTGCTTCCATATGGCCCATGCCAAACTTATAAATATAAATATAAATATAAATATAAATATAAATATAAATATAAATATAAATATAAGAATCTCAAGGACATTCTGAGGTAAGATGAATTATGTTCATAACAGATTCTGTAAGTCAAGTTTATCAATACCACTTGAATTTTTAGATCATGATATATGTTTGCTTTAAAGCAACTCTCTCCTGATCATGAATTAGCAATATAAATATATGCTTAAAATAAGCCAAGGTTATGTATCAAAATTATAAATCCTATAAAAATCAAGTATAAAAATGCCACCACTTTTTCCCTCCGCCTCTCCAATGAAAATTCTATCCATGATTAGCAGAAAGCAATGCCAATGGAGTTCAATCACACAATCAAGCTCTTTCATTGCCTTTAAGTGACTCATTCGTTAATTGGACTTAGAACAACAAAAAAAAAAATCTAATTTTAGTGTTTGTTTACTATGCTTTTCACAGTTTTTACTTGACTTTAATGTTGTTTCCTATATTTTTAAAACTCCCTGCCTTTGGGGATGTGTTTTACTCCAGTCATGTCACTGGACATGTCTTCTTTACCGTGCATGGTTATTTTGTCTGTCTACATGCTCAAGGGTTTACTGCTGTTATATCTTTTGTATTTACTGAAACTACTTCTAACCAAATAAGATTTTAATCTTTGTGGTTTCTGGTTTTTTTTCTTTGTTCTTTGTTTTTCAGCACTCCTAGATTTGATTTTAACAATTATGTTTTTCTACTTCATCAACTGTGGAAGAATAACTTATTTAGATACAATCTGATGAAATAAGCCATTATTTTAGCCTTACTGTCATACTAAATTAATTGAAAAAACATTACATGAATAAGTTACACGCATGCATGAATAAGTAGGAGTGCGTGTATAATACTTATACATTGGTATCACAATACATAAGGATGTACTATATATTGTGTTTGTTCACTAAGCACCTTTGTGTTTGACTGTGTCAGCTGTGCTCCATGATAACCTTAGAAAGCACATGGACACAGGCAATGTGAGCAGAAAGCCCATTGGATCAGTAAGGAAACCCAGTCTTATAGACATTTTTAATCAACTGTTATTTAAATTTTTTTCCTAATAAAAAAACCTTCTCTTCTTATACTGCACCCTTAAACTCCCCTCAGTGACCCATTTCTTCAGCAAAACCTGCACAGACTCAGTTGAAGCCTTGCTTAGGAGATGACATGTTTAATTCCATAAAATAAACTATTTGCCATGATATGGGGGATTTTTACAAGACTTCATCTGCCTCTCCATCTCTCTATGACATCAATTGCATAGGACCTTACATACTTATGACACATCTTTTATTCTATTTATGTGTGGGTCTAAGCTATATTATCAACATTTAGTTCTCAGGAAAATGTTTCCATCTATTTCAAGGTGCCTGTTGCTTTAATCACTGAGTTTCACTTGGAAGCATTTTAAGAACTCCAGAATCAAGATTCAGTGCACTGAGAACTGTGGAAGGTAGTTAGTCAAGCCTGTCTCCGTGATCCATCCCTGACCGCTTTCCTTGTGGTGTCTTCCTGACTCACACTGATCTACCATGCTTGACCCTTCATACAATGCTCAGCTCCTGCCTCAGGACTTGGGATATGGCAGTTGCCTCAGATCTGTTTGAAGCCCAACACAGATGATGAAAAGCGAATCCTTTCCAGACCCCTTGCTCTGTCCGATCGGTGCTGTCTTAGCATGAAACTCCCCACAGCAGCTATCCCTCCCCAACCAAAGCTGCAGACTCGCACAAGGCACCTCTCGGATGGCATCTGTCTGTGTCTACTGCTATATGTTAATTAACTTATGAGCTTTCCAGGTGCTACATTGAGATTAAAAATGTATAGCTAATCTATATAAATAACTATAGCATACAATTATAATCACAGAATCATACTGGTCTAAGAACTTTGTTTGCACAAAACTTCTTCTTTTCACAACTTCACACCTCAATGTTCTGTATATGGCAAGAATTCAGTTATAATCTTACGAAGCAATGAATCAAAACAAATGAATACTATAGCCAAATGTTCCCCCAAACCAGGAAATCGCACCTGTCCAAGTAGCACATGAAAGGAACCATCTAACTGGGATACAGCCTTTCCCACACTTCATCAGCTTACTTGCAACAATGAACCAAGAGCTTCTTGGCTCCCAGAATTTGGCAAGTATGAGGTCACCATTAGAATTTTAACCTTTGCTGCTGTGCACAGTGCTGGTTTCACATTCACCTTCACTGTGTAGTAAAGGGCCATTACAGTTCTACCTTTATTGTTAAGTAATTGCTTATAATGAACATCCTGGATATAGGTAACATATCAAAAACATACATTAGACCTCTGACCCTGCCTTGGCTTCCTCAGGGGCCTTCCTACACAATCCTCTTGCCCTCCGAATTGACATTTCCCATAAGTCCAATGGGCTTCTATGCTCAATATGTGCACATCTCATGTTTACTACCTGCTTGTGATGAAGTTCTTCTTGCTGTTTTCTCATTTTCTTGTTTGATGGTCTGTAATACCCTATCAACTCTTGTCTCTTTCTTAAACATATTTTTTTAAAGCTGATATTTGTTTCAGTTATATTTCTGACAATATGTTATCATCACACATCTCTGAGTTCGTTTTTTTACTAGTTTAGTATTTTTAAAGATGAAACAATGCTGCTGATCGTTTCTAGAATCCAGAGATAAACCTGGAATTTCTATCTTCTTTAATTTGCGAATGTGGTAAATTAGTCAAACGTACATGAGCTCAAACCCATCTTGTGTTCTTGTGATGAACCCAGTTCATAATAACAAAACCTTATTTTTGGCACACAGGGGATTTCATTTTTATTGATATTTGGCTTAAAATTTTAGGATGACAATCTTGACCAAAGCTGACTTTGACTGTTCTTTTTCACCATGTTGGTCTGGTTTTGATACACAGTTGTGACAGAAAGTGCTTGCCCTTTCTCAGACGCTGGCAAACCTGTGGGTCTATGTGTGTATTTAGGAGAATTCACTCTAAAACCCACCTGGGTCTGGTATTTTCATTGTAGGATGATTTTCAAGAACATATTAAACTTTTTAATGTTGGGGGGAATTTCCCACTTCATTCCCTTCCTCTCTCTCTCTGCCTCTCCTTGGCCTGGTTTGTTAACTTACATTATTCTAACACCTTTTTCATGCAACAGAAACTTTCGAGCTAGTAGCATAAATGTATGCATATAATGGGAAATTCTTATTCCTTATATTTGGCTTTGGGGGAATGGCTGAAATGAGAAGTAACAGGTCCGTGCAAACCATCAGTGCTCATAAATAGATTCACAGATGTGTGTCCCCATTAGTTACCATGCAGAACAAGGCTGGAACACTCCCATCACCTAGGGGGATTCTTCCTATTTCTCCCAAGGTACTTCCAGCCTAAATGCAGCTATTCTCTGACCTCAATCATCACAGATTATTTTTGCCCATTCTTAAATTCTGCATGACTAGAGGGATCTATTGTATATATCTGGTCCCATCTTTCAACACTAAGTACTCAAGTCATTTGGGCTGTTGTATAATAGCAGGTCGTTCTGTATTACTGAGCACAGCTCCATTACAAATGGGACGGATTCATGTCATTAGGGAAGTATCCTTATTCACCCCATGCAAACGGGTGCTATGCTTTACAATAGTTAGAAGTCTATATACCTAAAACCAGTATGGACAGTCTTCAGAACTCATTAAACACATATCTTATGAATCTAGGAATGCAGTGACTGGCATAAAATAGGGTGCTGATTAACTTTCGTTATGTGCTACTTGGCAGTGTTCCACTTAGTGGGTGATACGTTGGAGAAACCATGTGACTGCTAGTTACTCTGTACACAGGTTTGGTGAGTCTCCCTGTTTTTTAAATCTTTACTACTGAAGTTATGGCTCCGCTTTGCCTCACTAAGATGACTTATGTTCTTTGTTTTTCTCATTGATCTCCCCGAGGCCTGGGCATCTCATCAGTGTCCTGCCCTCCTTTGCACAGTTTCTGCCTGCTTCTTCATTAGCTCCTGCTCTTAGCTTCGACTGTTTCCGTCCTCTACAGTCCAGGATTCTTTTTCCTTTTTCCTTTCCTTATATCAGAGGCCAGATTGTATTTTTAATTCACCAATAAAGTTTGCTTATTTTCTATTTTCTAATTCAATTTCCAAATAACTTACTAAGTCCTGTATTAGTTGTATGCTTTTAAACAATTTGCTTACTTTTGTTTTGTTTGCAGTAAAGTCTCACATAGACCAGGTTGGCCAGGAATGCAGCATGAGGCTAGCATGCTCTTGTAATCCTGCTTCTTCTGCCTCTGTCCTGCCAATGCTGCTGCTGCAGGCATGCACCACACCCAGCCACCAGCAGCTCTAAGTACTTTTAATGTCTACTTTGTTTGTGCCATGCTTATTTTTTACCTTGAAAATTTGATTTTTAAAAAGATAATATTCTTTTTTAAAATATATTTTTATTCTTCTCAGTGAATAAAACTTGTGTGGTCTTCAATGCGGAGACTTGATTTTAAGATGGGGAGACAGTGAATGCAACAGCTGAACTCTTGTGTAGAAATAAGATGCAGAGAAAACATATAATAAAACAAGGACCAGTGGGCCAACGAGGATGTCCTGGAGTGCAAGGAAATGGAGCTCACACAGGAAGCAGAAGAAAGGCTGGAGTCAGGGATAACCAGGAAAAAGACACAATCCTCTCCAAGAGAAGAGATTACAGCAGCACCAGTTGGATCTGACGGAGAGTCAGCAGGGCCATGAACTGTTGATGTGCAATGAAGCACTAGTTTGCTTCAGCTTGAAAGGGGGGATGATGATTTGTCTCATTTCTATGGAATGATAGTTGGAAAAACAAGAGTGATTAAGACCAGAAGTTTAAAACATTCAGATTCTTTTTATTTCTCAATTTTATTGTTTTAGTATGCATGTGTCTGTATGTGTACCATGTAGATGTATGTGTCTGTGGAAGTCAGGCTCTGGTTTTCAGTGGTCTGTGAGCTGCCTGGAGCAGATGCTAGAAATTGAATGTAGTCTTTTGCGAAAACAACAAGTGTTCTTAACCACTGTGTTGTCTCTCCAGCTCCAGAGTCAAATGAATTTATAAGTGAGAACAATTTAAAGGTCAAATGAAGTATCATCTCAAGGAACCCACCATTCAGTCTTCTTATAAATTCTTGAGAGGATCAGTGAGATGGCTGAGTGGTTAGGGTGCTTGCTGCCATGTCAGACAACCTGAGTACAATCCTCAGAAACCAGGTGGTGGAAGGAAAGAGCCAACTCCTGCAAGTTGTGCAGAAAACTTGCCACGTGAATATACACATTTGTATGCATTCTGCACACATACAAATAATAAATAAATAAATAAATAAATAAATAAATGTAATAAAATAAGAGTTTGGAAGAGTTCACACACATAAAATGTTAACTTTCTTGAAATTCAAAGTTGATATAACAACAAAAAAAAAAACTATATCCATGCCACATGGTAGGTAACATGATCTGGAATGCATCTTTCTATTTTTAACAAACTTCTTGAAGACTTAGTAATTTCCATCTTGACTCGATTGGAGCAAAAATATAAGTCTCCTCCTAGATAGAGCCCCGAGGCTACATACAGGGATTGCAAGCTTTTGAAGCCTTGAACCGAAGGCCAACTGCTGCACACTCATGGTTGTACACAAAATTCCTAACTTTAAACTTCTCAAAGCACATTGCAAACACAGTGACAACGTGAGCAAAACATTCAGAAGTGGAGTTAGGCACAGACAACCTGAGCATGGGAGTTGTATGTGGGGCTACATCAATAGGAGCTGGTGTGGGGACTAATAACAAAGACTAGATAGATAGAGAGTGATCCTGTCAAGAGCGTCTAGGCCCTGCACCCAGATACTTATGCCAAGGCCATTAGCTCTTTTGTAGATATCAGACAATTATTACACACAACAGTAAATCTGGAAGGCAGATTGCACTTGGCAAAGCAATTTAATGTATTCCAAGAACGTTTTGCGTCTTATGAATCTATTTTCTTATATAAATTTCCTACTTAAGTTTTAAATGTGGCTTATTCAGAGGGAGTATAACCATTTATCCTTTGCTTTTTGTATATCAGCTCCGTAAAACTTGGCATCAACAACATGAAATCAAAAAACCCCCACCTTTTCCTCAACCTTCTATTTTCAGCCTAATATGGAAATATAAAAACAAAATAAATCTAGATGCTGATTACCTTCTAACTTCTTATTATGTACAGTGGATTTTCAATACAAGAAGTACGTTGATACAATTTTGGCTCTCTGACACTTGAAGCAGACCTTTATATTTAAGATAAGTTTTGAACAGTTAGTAACTTCAAAACTTCTTAGCTTATTTTAGCATTCTGACATCACATCTGACTCTAAAGCATTAAAGCACATTTTGGAAAAACAATCAGTGTATCTGTGAATTAACTTATGCGTTTGGTATACTCAGTTCTCAACTTTCCTAATGCTGTGACCCTTTAATACAGTTCTTCAAGTTATGGTAACCCCCAACCATAAAATTATTTTGTTGCTACTTCGTAAGTGTACTTTTGCTAATGTTATCAATCATAATAAAATATCTGATATACAGGATATGTATATATGCATAAATATATATACTTTCATATTTACCATATTTGTGTGTGTGTGTACACATTTACTTTGAAGTACTTATGTTCATTCGACTATATGGTTACCAAGCTCCTAGAAATCCACCTAAGCTGGTGAAATGCTGGGATTGGTTTGAGGAAGTGAGAAGTCACTGAAGAATATTAATTTTCATTATTTAATTTATATGTGTACACTTCCTACTGAGACTTGAAGAAGGCATCGGAAGGCAGAAGATGAAGAACAGAAGAAGCAACTAAAGTCAGACAACGACTATGGAGATGGGAAACAGCACTTGACAGACATCTTGACAATTCTAGTTAGAGGTGGTATCCCTGGGGTTTCCTAGTGGGCTAGGTGTGTTGGGAGACCCTCCGAAGGACTTGCCAGTGTTTACCTGAGTAACTAGGCACAGAGTGCTTTCCTTCACTACAATTGTGAATGTGTGGGAGAGGAACTGATTTTAGGAGAGAGAGTCCATACATCTCTCTGAATGAGATAAATATGGGTAAGCCCAACGTAGTGAAGAGCATATAGCTCAGAGTGAGGTGCTCTGGGCATGGGGGCAGGGAAGAGATTCTTAGCATAAAGATAATCACTGGCATTTACACTGTAACTGAACACATACTACTTCACTTGCTCTTAAAGCTAAGCACAGTAAGGCCTGGTTAGCATTTGGATGGGAGACAATTACTGCCCATGAGTGGGTCAGCTGCTTGTGCAGAATAGACAAGGTAAAAATCAGGAGCACAGTGACCCCAGACACCTCCTGGCCCATACCAGGAACAGAAAAAGCCTCTCAAGGCAGCAAGATGAAACAAGACTGGACAGGGATGTCACAGAAAGGGACAGTTAGGAGAGAGCTTCCTTTGTAGCTGATGCTACAGAAAACAGGGCAGCAGAAAGCCCTTCTCTCTGTCCCGAAGACCAGGCATTGGCAGTCAAGCAGGAGCCATGGCAGCAGCTTCAGAAAGCCTTAGAAGGGAATTTTCACAGGGTAGGGTTGGAACTTCAAAGCTCAAACAATTATTTGAGTTCAAATGGGATAAGACTATGATGTTGACTCTACATTCAACATGTGTCCCCTACCATCATTGTGACTGAGGAAAGTATGTGGAATGTCCAGGCAGATACAAGCTCCATAACATCTGCCAAGTAGGGCACAGGACCACAAGAGGGCTGCCACTGCTTCAGGTATTAGGACTGTGAGCTGTGTCCCTAGCTTGTGCCCTAAAGAACTTGTGAAAAAGAAACAGTAATGTAAACGGGCTGTAAAGCATGCTGTATTTATTTTGTACTATGCAGCATGTGCAGAGGTCATACAAAGGGTAGGAAATGTCAGGAGTGGAAACTGAGGCTCATGAGGAGACCTTTTGGAATGGCTGACCATCAAAAGTGGGTCAGCTCGACAGGTCCACTGCAATGGAAAGAAGGAAGACAATATTTCATAAGGAGGGTACGACAGCCATAGCAACAGAGGCAACTTGAGTGGGGACTGAAGCATTTTCAATTTATAGTGTGGTGGGATCAAGAAGAGTGGGAGGAACCCAAATCTGAAGGGTCTTATATGCTACAAGGAAAAAGACTAATGCAGTGTCCTTTCTGGATGGAGATCAGAACCTTTCAAAAGCTCAGATGGGAAGCACTGTGGGATGGAGAGTTGTTTCAGATGTGTTGTTCTCAGAGCTATGGACAATCGGTGTGAACATAGAATAAAGTCAGAGGAGGCAAGTTCACAGTGGACTCATTAGTTCAAAAAAGGATAAATAGAAATTAAATTATGGTGAGTGGGGGTAGGAAAGCACTGATATTAAAAATACACAGAAACTGAATTGGAGACAGACAAAATGGAGACAGCTTGATATGGGGATAGAGGAAGAACTTGACAAGACAAGGAGATGCCACGGTGACAAGAATTCATAGGGAAGATAATGGGTTCAAGTTTGCATCTGCAGAGTCTGACATCCAGAGGTGTCCAGCAGACAACTGAGACTGACTGAGTCCAAGACTCAATAGAAGGATTTGAATTGAAGATACCACTGTTCTTAAAAGTAGGCCTCATTAGGGAGCTGAGGAGATGGTTCAGCGGGTCAAGTGCCTTCTGTACAAGCATGAGAACCTGAATTTGGATCCCCAGAACCCACATAAGAAGTGTGCATGGTGGTACACACTAATAACACAGCCTGGGGGTGAACGGGGTGGCTGGGTTTACAGATTAGCTGGCCTGTCAGCCTAGCTAATTGGTGAGTACCAGACTCAGACAGGAATGTTATCTCAAAAGACAAGAGAGGAGAATTCACCTGATGTCTATCTCTTTTCTCCACACATTAAACAGGGCAGTGTGCACACCTACATGAACATGTGGACACAAACACATATAACACATGCACACACACAAACCAACATTAATACTATCTTCACTGAGATACAAGTCTCATAAAAGAGTGCACTAATTTTACATCCAGTGAGTAGTGACAGAAATATGCAGGCAATAACCAAAACTACAGTCAAATGTTAGCACATTTCTGTCAGTTCCCAGAGGTCCACCCTGCCCTCTGGAGGCAGAATTTGGAGAGTCATTGGTATATTGTAGGAGTTGTAGACGGGGAAGTGGCTGAGGCCACAGGAAGGGAGCAGGAAGAACAGCAATGCAAACAGGGCTTATGGTAGTTTATAATGAACAGGCTATGGGAAACTCATGGAGGTGTAAGGTGAGCCAAGAAGGAACACAGGGCTTTGAAAAAGGCAAGAGCTGCCTGTGACAAGTACTTAATAGCTACAACTAAGGCACTAGAGAAGAGCACAGAGAAGTCGGGTGAGCTGGCGACAGAAGCTCAGGATCCTTTACAGTAAGGAGAAATGACTGAGGGCAAAAGAGAGCTTGGAAATACTACAGAACCCAGTGACTGAGTGCCTGGAACTGCAAAGAGGAGCCTCCTAGCTGACGTGACGGCACATGTCTGTAAATCCTGTGCTCAGAATGTAGGAAGGGGGACCACCAGTTCCAGAGTAGTCTGCTACATGATAAGTTCAAAGACGGTGTGAGACCCTCATCTCAACAAGAAACAAACACCATCATCCTGAGCCCAAATCTGGAGTTGGAGTACAGATCTGAACTTTCTTGCCTGCCACGTACTAGCTGTGTGATCCTAGCTTATTTCAATTTATATGAGCCTTGTTGTCTGTCTCCAAAATACAGCGGCTGAATCAGATGGTCCCCACTGTCGTTTCCAATGATAATGATGCCCCTTGCAAGAGTAATGTCAACGCACCAATTGGGATAGTGTATGAGTTGAAGTAATCTGTGAAGAAACCTCAAACCATCCTGAAAAACAAAACAAAACAAAACAAAACAAAACAAAACAAAACAAAAACAGAGGCAGAATAACCCCACAGACATGTTCTTCCAACATATATCGAAGAACTTTAAGGTCATGTGACACCCTTCTGAGGTACTGATGGGACTTCCAGGCCATCATCAGTGAACCCAGAGAGCTCACATTTATTCACACTGCAAATGTCAGGAACTTTACAAGGTACCTGTGTGTAGTTAAAGCTGGATGGCTAGTATGTTTCCTCTCTGATAGGCTCTCCCATACCTGAACATGGTAGGTAATATGCAAATGTACATCACAGTCAACCCTAGAGGAGCGTCAAGGGTGGAGTTCTCCTCAGATACTGAATCCCAAAGTCTGGCAGAATTTTTCAATTAATGATCATGGGAGCAAACTTTGAGAAAACATTTTTCATATAGTCAGAAGACATCAAGCAAGGAGATGGGTTCAAATCCACTTCCAGAAACCTCCACCATGTGACAGCTGCCTGCAGTTAGCCTTCCTTGAGTGTCACACACCTTGACTTGCATCCATTTGGAAGACTAAATAGTATCACAACTCTAGATTTATATATAAATTTAAATCAGTTCAAATATATAATCTAGTACCAATCAAATGATAAACCGTTCAGTCTCTGACATATGCAGGTGAGTGTGAGTGCCTACTGGCATCCTTATGTGATCATAAGTTATGGTTCAGTAAATCTGAAGTCTTAAAAGAAAAATCTGTGTCTGGGCTCTCTTGTCTCCTGTCATCTTCCTCTCTCCTTTGAAGCCTCAGCAAGGAAAGATGAGGATAGGCCCTGTGCGGCTTTGCAGTGGAGGCCTTCAGAAAATCCAAGGCCTCTAACACAAATGTCATGGAACTCACATCTCATTTGTCATAAAATTCACCTTCAAATGACACACCTTTTGGCTTTTGATAAGGACATATAGTTAACTTCCCTTTTACCTGGTGTGACCCTCCCCAAATTACACATCATTTATAATGAAAAATTACAAATTCAACATAACTGACCACAGATGTAAACAAATACCTGCTATATAATAATTATATAACATTTCTTCCCACTAACATATTATATTAGTGGTAGAATTATTTAAATAGAAACCTTTAGGTGTGTTTAGGCAATTTTTCTGTAATTCCAAATATGTATATTCCAATTTGAGAAAGTATTAATTACATACAACTTTATAACTGAAATAGAATAATAACTTTTAAAATAGCAATAGTAATTGCAATGATCATATTGGAGAGAACTATTTAGATTGTTATGAAAACAAATTATAAACTAAATCCTAATATCTGATCAATGAAGGCCATCTCTGCAAACATTTTTTAAAAGTAAAGCTTCAAAGGGAGATAACTTACTGCATAAAAAGTTGTTTTGACCACTGATAGCTAAGTACTTAAAAACCATTATGTGGATGTAAGTGTTTTAAAAATATGCTAGTGATTTATGTACAGACTACAAGTAAACTTTCTATCATTACTATTTTGGGAATAATTAAAGACAGGCTATGGTTTGAAGATAAATTTTCTGACTGAGGATTTACATCAGTGATCAAGCTCCAGCCTAGGAAGCACAAGGCCCTAGGAAAAAAAATAAGAGGCTAAGAGTGTTTTTCCAGACAAGGAATTCTAACTGAATTACTATGTCCATGTTCTTCATATGTCTGCTTTCATTTTGTAAGCATTCCATTTGAAATAGAACAAATAAACAATGCAATCTGTCAGTATCAGAGGTATATGCCGTCCATGAACACACAAAGAAAAAGACAGGCATAGACATTTTCAGAAGGAAGATACTAAGAAGCAAGCGGTCCGGTCTGGTCTTGATTGTTAACACAGAAAATCACAGTTACACACGCATGAATGCAGTCATTCCACCCTGTTTACATGCTGCTTAAGTTAACCACAGATACTCAAACTCCTACAAAAAGGAGACAAGTGATTCTCTGCACAAATGTTTTATGAACACGGCTTATTCTTATTTAAACACAATCTTGAATTTGTGTGTGGGGTGTGCACATTATGTGTGGGTGCAAGAGACTGTGCATATTTGTGTGGAGACTGGAGGTCAACATTGGGTATCCTCCTCCATCTTTACCATCCTATACTTTGAGACAGATCTCTCAGTGAAGCTGACTGTTCTAGCTAGGCTCCCTGGGGAATAAACCCAGGACCCTTCTAGCTCTATCTCCCAGCTGGTGTGCCTGGCTTCCATCTGGGTTCTGAGGATCGTAACTCAGGCTCTCACGCTTGCATTGCAAGCTCATCAACCAAGCACTGCAGCCCCTTGTTTCTAACATTTAAAAACATAAAACAGCTTAGGAACAGTCTAGAAATTTTAAGATGGGCCCACTTGTAATAGAGATTCTAGGTTGTAGAGAGAATCTCTTATAAGCAACACTTGCCAATAAAAAAGCTGATGGCCAATCAGCTGAGGCAAAAAACAGGAGGTGGGACGGAGGCAGGAAGAGACCGAGAATTCTGGGAAATAGTGAGTATAGAAAGGAGAAAGTGGGAAAGACAGACTGAGGAGAAGGTTGTAAACCAGCAGGTAGAAGAACTATAGGCGATGAAGAGGAGACATGAAAACGTGGGCCAGGACTGAAGGAGTGGTAAGGAGCCGAGGGGAAGACACTGAATGGGTTGAGTAAGTTACGAGCTCTTCATGCTCATGGTGAACACACTTTAACAATACTAACTTAAAACATGGAAAGAAAACCATATACAGGCCTTAGAAGAAAAATTAGCACAAAAAAGTATAGAATGGGGAGATTTGAGGAGACAAGAGATGGGCCTAGGGAGATGTGAGGAGATGGACACATGGTACCCAAGCACAGGTAACCGGCCACGAAGCAGAGTGTAGTGGCTGGGATATTTTAGTTATGATCTAGTCAAAGAAGAGCATAGTCATATGGCCAAGGTATTTACAAATATATTTTTAGCCTGAGTCTTATATCTGGAAGCCTGGGACTGGGAGAAAGAACAGGGCCTAACTTCTACACTAGATTTATCTAACTTCTGCTGATGTAGCTATTTCTGTTGCCTTAAGCCTATGATGGCCTGGCTAATAGTATCCTTAGTCGTATCCTACCATTGCATATTGTCTTCTGGGCAGTGAGCAAAATATTTTGCACAACAGTTTTTCAAAGCACCCACACTAAGAAGACTGGATTAAGAAATGCAGTTTGCTTTCAGACTCAAACTTGACATTGAAGTTTAAGAGATATCTTTATCTAAGGAAATACCAAAATATATCTGCAATGTACTTTCAGGCTGATTTTTAAACCAGGAGGAAAGAAGAGAGAAAGGGAGGAAGAAAGGTGAGAGGAAGGAGAAAGGGTGCAAGACCACCTTGGGCTAGTAAACTGCGCAAGCCACAAGCATCTTCACCGTGCTATCTCTTCATATGAGCACACACCTTCACCATGCTATCTCTTCATATGAGCACACGAGCACATAATTCACCATGCTATCTCTTTAATGTTCATATGAACACACAAACACACATATTTACCATTCTATCTCTTTACTTTAAGTTTATACAAGCTCAAACATTTCTGAAATAAAGTTGGGGGGGGGGAGAAATTTCATAGGATTCTAAGTATGACTTGTTTCAGGGAGTGCTGAATAGGAGGTGACACCTAAGCCAGGAACCACTATCCAAACTATGTTCTTCCAGCTGTCTCCATCAGTCTGAAAGGATTTCATTTATTTAAATTGGAGGAAAGTGCAGATTTGCTCGGGCAGGGAAGACAGAAGATCAGCTTCAAAGTTTGGGAGTCTGCCTGTCACAGAGATGCCACCTTGGGTGAGGATGGGCTCTGTGTTGCCTGTTCCGTTCTCCCCTACTGGCTGCCTGATGGCTATCTATAGGGAGACGCCGGGAAACCTCCGAGAGAGTCGGAGTGCAAAGACAAGATAAGAAGCGTACAGGAACCCCACCTGGAAGGGACAAGGATCTCCCTGGGGTTTTCATTTGGATGGATCTCCAGATAGGAGCAGGTAGGGGAGTGGAGGTGATAAAGCGAAAAGGAATAACATTCCACAGAGCCCTCCTCTGTTCAGCTTCGAGGAATGACAGTTTATAAAACTACAATAGCATTGTTAATGAATGTGCTTCTCCTACATATTGTGCCAAAGGAAACATGGAGACACAGGACTCTGGAACTGAGTGGGGAATAAGCATTCATTTTGGAATCCAAAGAGTAAAGGCTCTGAGATGGTGTCTTTAAGCAAATAAATGTGGATGCTTTGAAAAACCCCTGTTGAGCAAAGTATTTTCCTCACTACCCAGAAGACAAAGAAAAACAGAGTGTTGTCAACAGTGTATTAGAAAGACACCCCTACCTAATTTGTTACCAGCCAACAGCACACACACACACACACACACACACACACACACACACACACACCTATCTCCAAGCCAACACATTGGCTCACAGTACCATACTCGTGTGTCATCATCCCTTTGCCATACACACAAGTTGTGGCTGGGGATTTCAATGTGTGGTGAAGCTACAGTGAGATTCCAGATCTCAGTAGGATTGGCGTGAGAGCCAGTCTCTTCAGTCATAGAGAAGACAATGTCCTGGGGAGACTGGAATTAGTCCTATTTTGCACCATTCAAGCCAAAATGCTACTTATCAGGAACCAAGTAATTGCTAGTTAATGGCTATAGGGAGGAAAACATTGCATTTCAAACTACGAAACTCTTGGCACACGTGACGAAGGTAGATAAGGCCGTGGAAAGCTTGACTATAAAGTGGGGGTCACTTTTGAAGGAGGGGAAATAGCAAGCTTGAGAAAGACAAGTTACCTCATCTGACTGGGAGGGACTGATTCTGGGCATGGGCGACACTTGGGGCGTTTTCAACTGTGTGCTGTTGGCGTCTGGCACAAGCTCCCGGTGCACCGTCTGGATGTGGTTCTGCAGTTCGCTTTCAGACTCAAACTTCACATTGCAGCTTGAACAGCGCGTCTTCAGTCCCCCTGCCTTGCCTTTTCCTTCCATGGTGCTCAGACTCTCATTCTGGCCCAAGCCTGGTCTGCTGGTGCCAGGAGGGAGACTGAGGCCTGGGCTACTGCTCTTACTGAGATTCACACAGCCAGCACACAGACCATATGGCAGGCCGTTGATGTCAAGTTTCACCAGATCTTGCTTGGAGCGGAACTCTTTGAGGCAAGATGCGCACTTATACAGTTTCTGCATGTGCTGGCCACGCCCGGTGGTCTGCACGGAGGACCCGTTCCCTGTCTTCTGCATGTGGAAGGTCCCATGGATTTTCAGTTCCAAGGTGGAGGTCACAGTCTGCATGCACACCACACAGCGAAACCCAGTCAGGGAATTCCTCAGGTCAGGGTGCATCTGGCAGTGCTCCAAAAACTCCTCTTCACTCTGCAGGGGCATCTTGCAAATGCGACAGTTTCCAGTATCCAGGCTCTTGCTGTGCGTGACTTTGTGTTCCGTGAGAGTTAACAGGGAAGGGAAGCGCTCTCCACAGATAGGGCACATGTAGTGTTTGACGGGGCCTAAGTGGGTCTGCATATGCTCACGGAGCCCGTTTTCAGAGAAGAAGGTTCTTGAGCAAACGTTGCACTTGTAATTCCCTTTAATGAGCTCCGCTTTCTTCTTCACGATGGCACTCTCTCCAGGTCTGATGTTGTGGTCCCGGAGCTGGTGGTTCTGCAGCAGAGTCTCCATGGTGTAGGCTGCCCCACAGATGTCGCACCCATACATGGGTTCAGAGCTGTCCACATCCTCCTCGCTCCCATCATGGCTGTTATGGGACTCCTGGCTGTTGGTGAGCAAGGTCTGCAGCTCGGCCTCCTCCTTCTGCACTTGCTCGGAGGCCCCGTTTGTGCCACAGTTGGGGGTCTTGGTCTCAAACACGCAGTGCTTCTCCCGCAGGTGCTTCTCCAGCAGGATGACGGCGTGGAAGGCCTTGCTGCAGAACCTGCAGTTGTACTTCTTGCTGTGTGTGGTGATGTGGCACTGCAGCTCCACCTCGGTGCCAAACGACTCCCCGCAGAAGATGCACTTGTGCACCTTGCCTTGGTTCTCCAAGTGGTTGTGCTTCACGTGCAGCTGTAGGTCAGTCTCGTTGCGGAAGTCCCAGTTGCAGGACGTGCAGCGGTACACCTTCTTCTCGTTGCTGTGCTTCACGGCCAAGTGCAGCTGGATGGACACCTTCGAGTCGAACACCTCCTGGCAGAGGGTGCAGCGGAAGAAAACGAAGGTGTGCATGTCCAGCAGGTGCTTCTGGAGGTCATCCACGGACGTGAACTGCTTGTCGCAGCTCTCACAGATGTAATAGGTTGAGGTGATCATGAAGTGGATGGTCACGTGCTTTAGCAAGGACTCTTGGTTGGGGAATTCCTTGTTACACTGAGGGCAGGTCAGTTTCGGCAGCACAGTGTCCAAATGGGTTTTGAGGTGAGTCTGAAAGCTGTCCAGGGACGTGTACTTAGCACCACACTGATTACAGATATATTCTCCAGCAGCACGGGCAGGGCCACCTCCCACTGCCTGCATCATCTTAAGAGATGTCTGTTCTATAGCCACGGGAGACAAGGGGCTCAAGGCCCGGGATTTCTTTCCATTGTGAATATAATTCAGGGCCAAGGGAATGTTTTTATGATTCTCTTTAATATGCTTATTCAGTTTAAGAACACTGTTGAATATTGGCGAATTTGTACAATAGGAACAGGAGTAGACTTCAACTACTGGTTCTTTTGGAGTCCCTAGCACAGGAGACCCAAACCGGGAGCCACTGAGGTCACAATGGACCTGTCTTATATGCTCTTCAAGGGAAGAGTCAGTGAGAAACCCCATGTAACAATGGGGACAAAAGAACGCATTGCTGTCCTTGGCTGCGGGATTGGCAAACCCATGAGAACACCGGATGTGCTCCTGAAGGGTGTTGAGGTCATTGACAACTTCAGAACAGAAGTTGCACTGGTAAACAATAGCAGGCATGGCCGAAACAATCAGGCCTGGGTCCTGAGCTTCGTGCACTTGTTTAAGATGTTCATTTAGGTTATAGAGTGAGGGCAAGACCTCCAAACAATACTGACAGATGTGAGCCTGCTCGGGCTTATCTAAATGCATAGTTTTCAAGTGAATCTGCAGGACCGCGAGACTCGAAAATAACTGCTTATTGCAGTAAATACAGCTGTAGGTGACTTTCGCCTGCTTGCTGGAGGGGCCAGTCATATCGGAGGTCTGTTGAGCAGCTCGCTTCCTCCCGCGGCTCTTTGGAATTGGTGGCGCGGCCTCCACCATGGTTGAGCTGTCCACCGAGAGGTTGGAATCTGGTGTCGTGCTGGACACAGAGGTGTACCCCACAGTGACCAGGGAAGGGCTGTTGCTGTGATTGCAGGACTCCGGTTGCTGGTGACTGTCCATGTGGCTGTACAGCTCCTCAACAGTGAGAAAGCTCTCCGAGCAGATGCTACACGAGTTCTTCTTCTCGCCCCCGTGCACCTGCTCTATGTGGTTCATGAGGGAGTTCTCCTCCACAAACAGCTCGTGGCAGTACACACACTGGAGGGCTGCTCGGTCCTCATTTGGGGAGCACTCGGGGTGGCACTCTGCAATGTGCTTCTGGAGGTCTTCCGGGAAGTCAAAGCCTTCCTCACACTGGCTGCACTTCTGAGTGTCCTTCATCTTCCAGTCCTCCATCCTGGAGCCAGACTGGGAGCCGTCCTTGTTCCGCTCATGAACCTGCATGTGTCCATGCAAGGAGCTAGAGGACAGGAATCCTCTGCGACAGACAGCACATTTATATGGCTTGTTGGAGGTGTGAGTCTTTAAGTGGATCTTGAGATGATCGCTCCGGGAGAACGCAGCGTCGCACTCGCTACAGTGGTACTTCTTGTCCCCTGTGTGGAGCTTTATGTGGCGGTCACGGCTCCGCTTGTGTTTGAACAGCCGACTGCAGTAGGTGCACTTGAAGGGCAGCTTGTCACTGTGGCTCTGTTCATGGTGCTTTAGGTAGCTGAGGCGGCTAAAGGACTTGTCACAGAACTGGCAGGGGTAAGGCAGTCCAGGGCCACCTTCTTCCTCTCCGAAATCACAGCCTTCACCATGGCTGGGGGAAGTCTGGTCCTTACTGGAAGGTGAGGAGGCTGGCCAAGAGCAGGTGGGGTCGTCCTCAACATCAACTCCATCTGCAATGAGGGCAACAGGACATGTCATTACACATGCTGAGAACTCAAGAGTGAGCTACTTAGACCGTTCCAACATGGACACACACTTGAGCCATCTTGAACCTTTGGGGGAGGGAAAGGAGTGAGCATTCCAAATCTGAGCCCTAAGCCTTTATTCTTCATTTACTTTTTGCTGGTTTGTAAAATACAAAAAGATATTAAATAGGTCTATGTCTAAATTACCCCCTTTATTACTTTTTTATCATTTTTCCTTAGAAGTGAGGCATATATTACACATTGACAATTTTATTAAAATACAGATTTTAATATATTTAATGTTTCTTTTGTATTCATTCTACAATGATTTGCATATTCTGTGAGCATGGGAAGAAGCAAATGAAAAGAGGAAATATTACAGGAGTGATTTAAAATTAATGCAGTCAACCCAGATGTCTAATATTTAATAAAAAACTCCCTCTGCATTTTGCTTGTTTTTCTATAAAAAGGCAATTCTGCGGACCAAAAGTCTTTTATGGGGTTCTTATTGATACAGACCTTATTGCTTTCAGCAAAAAAATATTAAAAAGTAAGCACATGAAAGGAGACAGAAAACACAATAATAATTATGTCTTGTGTAATGAAAGACAACCAGGTTTTCCTCAATAACTGAAAGATTCAGAAACTTTAGGCCAAAAAATGGATTATTAAATGCTAGAAGGCACTGTGACATATTACATGCAGCTAGGATCAGCCAGGATCAAGGAAAAAAAATGCGAGTTTCAGGAGGACCAGATCGTAATCTTGAGTTTCGTTGGAAAAGTTCAAGAGGTGGCCCACCATCTCTTCCTTCTGTGAAAAGAATCAGTGGCCGGGACTTCCTTAGCTAAACAGGACCCGCGCTTTGAGGTGAGCAGAGACAAAGCGACTTGTGAAAAACTGGAAACAGGAAAAGTGATAAATGATTATGGTAAATGCAGAGAGATTTATGTGCAACAAAGAGTAGACAAACAAGGCTGCCAACCAGATACGGCTTAGCACGTGATGCGTGAAGGAACTCTGCCTTACGTTTACATTAGGTGAGTTTTTTCTTTTTCTTACATGGTGTACACCTCCCATTCTACCTGCTGCTTCACTAACGCCAAAATAAAAAATAGACTGTCTCAAGACATGTTGTAAAATCTCTTTTGCTTTTTATAATTTCTTTCTCAAAGCCAGAAGAAGTTTCAAAAGTGTTCAAAATCCAAAAGATAATATTTTTCAAAGCTAGAGAAAATTAAAAACAGTACAGGATGGCTGGGAGAGGGAATGACAGCGTTTGGTTACAAATATAGGTTGACTGCAATCTTCTAAAAGTTTTTGATGAGAAAAGAATCCAGAAAGCTCAGTGCTTCAGCAATAAAGCTCACATGTGTGCACCACGGTGGATACAAAAGCAGAAACGAGCCGGCTTTATGAAGCGAATTCCATGTCTGCTTTCTTTAAGGTAACAAGATTTTACTAGATTGTCAGCCTCTTCCTTATCCACAGGAAACACATGAGGATCCTTCCTTTCCTGCATGGAGAAACCGATGACAAGGCCATCTCACTATCGAGGCCAGATGGCAGCCCTCCCTCTCACCCTGAGAAAACAACCAAACACCATTCCTGGATCCCTGCCCGCTGCAACAAAGCAAGCTGGAAACCTCCTGATTCTGTCTCCCTGCTTCCATGACTCCACAGCCCCTCGAGTGTGCAGCCTCCGACAGGCTTGGGTGTTAGCAGGGAAGAGTTATATGGACATGTCAAACACATATGCAGCCAAGATCACAGTACACACGGAAGCAAAAACTAAACCAAAAGGAAACAAACAAAAAAAATCAAGATGACAACAGCAAAAACAATGACTGGGCTTTCCCTTTAAAAGATATGCACACTTGGTATCCTTGAGATAACCCAAGATTGATACAGATTCTTCCAATTCAAATCATTAATAAATATACTCAGTGTTTGAGGTTGCAAACTCTGCCATATTTCACACTTGTCTTTTACTTAAGAATCCTGCTGTTTTATCTTAAAATGTCTTCAAGCTCGTCATCCCATTTGCTCATTTGGAGAAAACGCCGAATGAGTCCGAGATCCTATCAAGACCACTTATCATTAAATCCTACACTATGTCTGGATGAGATGCATCATCAGTGTAGGTGTATGAATAATTATGGAGCAATGGGCCATGTAAAAATTAAGTGTACAACTCCTGACACCAGGTACGTATAAGGAATTGTGAAGCAATGAGCCATTAACACAAAGGGAAAAAAAGAAGGTCCAACCCTCGACACCATGTTCTAATCAGGCGCTTGTGTGGGTCTATGCCGCGCTCTGTCCCTTATGTAAGTGTTCTCTCAAGCTTGGAACTTCCCTGACACGTTGAGGGAGATAAACTTAGGATCAAGTTTTTTTTTTTTTTTTTATTTTTTTATTTTTTTATTTTTTTATTTTATTTCTGGAATTCAGAGTAGTACTGGAAAGCTTTTCTGCCCGGTTCCATCCCGGCCTCATCCCTGTACTCTAAGAAAGAACACAATAATCACCTAAAACCTTGCACCTCTCAGGGCAGGGGACAGTGGACTGAGCAGGGGGAAACCTAGAGCCAAGAGTGTTTATTCAGTAGAGAAGGAGGGAGGGAGGGAAGAAGGAACAGAAAGAATATGAATAAATGAATATGAGAATAAAGGCCTCTTCTCCAAAAGGTTGGTTTCTGCTTTGAAATCAAAATGGTAAAAGGTTCACTAGCCAGTGCAATAAATATGCAGGCAGAGGGAGAAACTAGAAACGAGACCCCCTAGGGCTAGGCCCACATGCTAATGGTGTCCTGTCCACTCAAGCCTCCCTTGGTGGACTCTGTCTGCCATTTCACCCCTGAGGTCTTCCGATTCTTCCAGGACTGCCTATCCCTGTTAACTTAAGCAGTGCAAAGGGCCGTTTCAATTGCCAGTAAAACCTATAGAAGTGCAATTGCATGTTTTAATTCATGGGAAAACTGTGGTGAATTCTTTCAACTCCAGATTCAGAATCAACTGGAACTTTCTCCCTTTGTCACTTACAGTCTGTCTGTATTCTGGTAACTTGTGTGGTACATCACGATATGAAGTCCTTCTGCGTGTCCATATTAAATTTTAGATTCTGGAACCAGCCACTTCGTCATATTCTTTGACTCACAGACAGCAAAGGCAAGATCTGACAATTGGGGGGAAAAGTTTGCTAGAAGCCCACTCCGTGGCCTGAGAGGCTATTTAAAGATGCAAATGTGTGAGCATAGTTAGTGCAGATGTTTTTCTACAGTGACTGTGCTTGCTGAGTTCCACCATTTCCATAAAGCACATTAAAACAAGTGTGTGAACACTTGGAGATGAAAGTCTCCAGCACTCCCGAGACTTTCCGTGGAAAGTAGAGCCTCCTGACTTTTCTCCAGGCAGACAGGAATGCCCATGATTCAGCAGCCTGAGTAAATAAAAGAGGTCCTTATTTCCTAATTTTGCTGGCTGGCCACACTGCAGTGGCCTCTGAGCAGCTGCCAAAGGGGATGTAGAAATGGAGCTACACCCAGCCGCTGAAGGCCTGTCTTTGTTAGCCAGCCAGGCTTTCCCGATCATCTTCTGGCGTCGATATGGCCATATCCTGCAAGGAAGACCTCCATCTCGGGCTCAGAGAGTCTCCAGCCTGCCTGAGAGGACAGAATACCCAATTCTGCCTGGTCTGTGTGAAGGAAGACAGCTGGAAACTCAGTTAGCAGCAGAACAACACCTGTTCCATCATATTATGGGCAAAAGTGCTCACCACACCAACAGAGGAGTGAAGTCAACTCAGACTTCCACCTCAGCTAACAGGCTCCAGAGCACAAAGTATGGTTGTGATGTGGGCCTCACACAGCATTCTAGAAAGCCACAAGCAAAGATAGAGGGGATTTCTATTCCAGCTATTGCATATGGAACCACAGAAACGCTTGGCAGGACCACCCTGTTATCCAAAGGAGCAAGACAGTTAGTCTAAGTTTATTGCTGCCTTTGTGGAAGAGAAGCACTAAAGGACCCAGACACTGTTAGCTGTCCGAGCTAAATACATACAGCCGAAAGTAAAAATACTGCCGAGAAAAGGGGGGAGGGGAGGGGGAAGGGGAGGATGTGCTCCGGAGTGTGGCCTGATCAGGTCTTGGTGTAGACCCTTGGCTTCTGAGGCCAAGAGTCAAGCCTGTCAGGGTTAACTATAATATTATGGGCAGCATGAAATTATTAAGAAACTAAAGTTATAAGATGTATTTAATCACTCGATGTTAAGGAAATTAGAAAGCTAGAGAGATGGCTCAGTGAGTAAAGTCTACAGCCCAAGCCTGAGGATCCTAATTCAATCCCTAGTACCACACGGCAGATAGGCAGGTAGACAAGTAGATGATAGAGAGATGCCAGATAGAAGGATAGAGGTAGATAGATAGGAAGACAGACAGACAGACAGACAGACAGATAGGAAGATAGATAGATAGATAGATAGATAGATAGATAGATAGATAGATAGATAGATAGACAGACAGATAGATAGATAGATTAGACAGATATAGTGTGCTGGGGAGGTTGAAACATCCCCTAGCTTGATGGTCAGCTAGTTGAACCAAATCCATTGTAATCCAGGTTCAGTGAAAGATGGTGTTGTTTTGTTTTTCAGAAAAGGAGGTGAACAGCAACTGAAGAAGAGTCAAGGTCAACCTTGGGCCTCCACATGTGTGCACATCCCTACCACATACTCACCCTACCTCCCCCACACATATTCACACACCCACAACCCACATCTAACCCACAACCACCCTATCCCACCCCAACCCACATTAAAGAAATGACACACATCTGAGAAGTCAGAGACATTAAGGCGAGCAGCTAACTTGTGTGAGAGCTCGCTCTTCTTAAGCCCAGGCTAGAGAGAGCATCCCTGTCGCTCTCTAATAGGTGAGTTTCTTCAGAATCACCAGACTACCCTCAGAACATGTATCACAGGCTCAGTATCACACATGTGCAAATGCCAGGCAGCCAGGGTTCCTGAGCAGAGATTCACTTTAGACCACTGGTTCCTTCTGAAGTGTCTGGAAGTGAAGGATACTGACAGACCAGTATCGGTGTGCCAGGTGCCATCAGCCAGAGAAGGGAGAATCAGAGTCTGGAGTTTTATTTTGAGCTCCATAACTGACTTGGAGAGTGACCTGGCCAAGTCATTTAATCCACCCCTACCTAAGTATTTCACCTGCAATATGAAGATAATAATTCTTACTACTTACCCTCCAGGGGGTTACAAGGATTAGTGACTGTTTCTGGGGCACCTTATCACTGCTGGAAGAAAAGCTACTCCCGTCAACAGACTGAGAAGGGTGGGATTTGCTCCCGTTCTTTTGCAAATGTCCACATATTTACTATAAACACATTTTTCTATTTTCTTTTCTTTAATAGAACCCCTGGAATATGAGTTCTAAAGAGTGGCCCGGTGGAAATCTATAGTGCCTGAAGCATTTACAGTTGTGTATGCAGCCAGCAAGAAAACAAAACAGAAATAGCTGGCAATATCTAAAAATTAATGGACCATAAATTCATGCTACATTCCAAGCATTAAATTATCATACACAGGATATAATCTTGGGTCTTTAAAGATAGGTAACCTTGGAACAAGTGCGTTATTATGTAATTCCGAAGCTAAGTATATAATTTTGAAATTACCTTTCTTCCCTTTAAAACATGAGCAATACAGCTGTGGCATTATTTTGCACCATAATAAGTTAATTTAGTAGATTATTTTTGCAAGTGTTGAGCAATTGTTTAAAACACAAGACCAAAGTGGATTTCCAGGTCTGGCGTGGTTCTTCATTTGATTCTTTATACCTGCCTGCAGCCTACTACAGCAGGCTCGGACTTCCTTACAGAATTGAGTTCACAGGCCTTCCCTCCCACCCCCACTCATTAGCTACTAGAACTACCTTAGCACAAGCAGGGGATCCTGAGGGAAACACACCCATGCCAATGGTTAGGCAACACTGATAAAGAACGAAGATTTGAAATGTGTGCTTAGCAGGCAGGTGACAAGGGTGCTTGTGTTTCTTCCAGTGCCATCATGGTAACAACTTCTACATCATTATCAAAGCCACCTAGACAAATCACGCAATGCATTTTTACGGCAATGATTTAAATTCCTAAACGATGAGATCATGTTAAATAAATTATTTTGCATTCTTGAACAACTGCTTCCTTTCATTCTCGATTGGAATGTCCATGGCTGGGGGAAACTGAAGCTTTAATAATTGTGTGTGTGTGTGTGTGTGTGTGTGTGTGTGTGCGCGCGCGCTCATACACACACACACACACACACACACAGACACACACACACACGTGCATGCTTTGGCTCATTTTGTAATTAACAACCCCACATTAAATTCACTTCGATACCATATAATGTATTTAACTGACTGAAAATGAGTAGTCTGAAATGTGAACTTTAGAAATATTTATTATTCACAGATGCTTTAAAATTCTGTAATACTGCGAACGGTTCTGGAAGGACCACTTAAATTCATTAACAGTCATGTTATGGGGGAGAGAGTGGTCCCCCATAACGACAGGAGTGGTGGGGAGCCGGAACTGTGGTGCACATTTTAACCCAATCTTAAGGCAAATCCCAGATAAGAGAACTCAGGTGTAATTTTTTTTTAAAGTTTTATTACAGCCTAATTTAAAAAAAAAAAAAAAGACTCATCTTCCCCTCCCAACCCCTCCGAACTCCAGATAACCCATTGCAGGAGATAAGGTGTCGTGTGTACTTTGCTCTTGGGTGATCCTGGACTTTCACATCTTCAGTGTTTGGAAGACAATTTGCATAGAGTGTGGGGTGAGGACCACAAATGCTTTGATTGCCGTTGCTTAAAGTTCATCTGAACAGACGGTGCCTGATGAATTCCATCTTCCCCGGCCAAATTAAACACCGAACGGTGCATTCTTAAGCAGTTCACACTCAGACTCCACCTCTCAAATGAGGAAAAAAGCCGGCACAAAACCAGTTCAAGAAAAAAAAAAAAAAAAGTCACCGTCTCACGGAAACCAAGGCGGGTGCTGCTGAAGCCAGACAGAAGGAAAAGTAGTTTCCAATTATGCCGGTTTAGGGTGGGGAGGAGGGGGTGAGAACTACTTTGCTTTTCCCAACTCTTGGCTCCCTTAAAACTCTGTGTCACTAATGCTAAGCACCAACCTCTTGATGTTCAGTAACAGGCAGCCGTGTGGAGCACATCTGCTCGCAGGACTGGGAATGAGTGCATTCCTTAAGCAGTTGAACGTTTATCTTTGCTTGGATAATGACAGGCGTCACAAGTCTATGTTACTCCCTAGTCTATCTTCTTTCCCCGCTGCTGTGTGTGTGTTGTGTGATCATGTGTACACCTGTACATGTGTGCTTGTGTATGTAGAGACCAGAGGTCAAACTTGGGTGGCCTACCCAAGACATCAATTTGAGACGGAGCCTCCCACTAGTCTGGACTGGATGATTTGAGTCGGCCAGCAGGACAGTCAGCCAGGGATCCGTCTATTTCTGGCCCCTAGTTTTGGGACTACAAGTGCATGTCACCAGGCCTGGATTCTAAGAACCAGTCTCAGGCCTTTGTGCTTCCTTGCTGTGCCAGGCCTCTGCCGGCTGAGCAGAGACCCTAGTCTCCCCCTTCTACTGTGACATACAAGACATTTATCAGTTACTACATATTCTCCTGTTTGGATATGACCCTTAGCACAAATAATTTCCCAAGCAGATACTTGTTGTTTGGTTAGCTCGTTCATTTATTTAACTAAAACATATTAAGTAAGCACTGTGGATATGTGTGTTCAGCTTCGTAGTTAACCTTGAAACCCCCAGGTACATTTTAAAAAAAGATTTCTTTGTGCACAATACCAGAAATATTTTTAGTCTTCCTCACTGTTGGTCTTATAAGGAACAAATATGTCATCTGTGCTAAGATATAAAAATGAACAAAATTAATATACTACAGAAACCTGTTTTTCTCTAAGTCATAAGTGATACTGTGACAAATACAGAAAGAAATGGGACAGCTCAGATGATTTGTTGCTCTTCTCATGGTGGGAGGGCAATCAATCATTTTACGTGGCTTAAATGCCTAAATAACACAAACATTTCAAAGATAATGAATAAAAATTCTCAAATGAAACTTCTGAACGTGACTTACAGACTTCTTGAAAACCAGTGTACACTAGCTCAGTGCTTCGAAACTGTGCGCACTGGAAACTTGTGATTGATTGGTTACTAGAACTAAAGCCCCACCATGGAACAGCTGCACGCCAAGCTATTTTAATTTTTAAGAAAATCCTTGCGACAAACTCTATTTTGCTTTAAAATCTCTTGCACTAATATGAATTATGGTCTAGGAAGTATGAAAGCAACAGCTAGATCTCATCAGAAATATTTTGTAAGACTCACAGGACCCCCAATATTATTAGTGAATTTGTGTGGGAGGAAGTGTGTGTTCACATGTGCACACATGACTGCACAAGGAAACCAGAGGTCAACCTTGGGTGTCATTCTTCAGGAGCCACCCACCATGTTGTCTGTTGTTGTTTGTTTTTGTCTTTGAGACGGAGTCTCTTTTAATCCCAGCACTTGGGAGGCAGAGGCAGGCGGATTTCTGAGTTCGAGGCCAGCCTGGTCTACAGAGTGAGTTCCAGGACAGCCAGGGCTATACAGAGAAACCCTGTCTTGAAAAACCAAACCAACCAACCAAACAAACAAACAAAACCAGAGAGAGAGAGAGAGAGAGAGAGAGAGAGAGAGAGAGAGAGAGAGAGAGAGAGTGTTTCCCACTGGGATCCACCTGGGTCAGCCGCGCCCATTACAAACACATGCTGTCAAACCCAGCTGTATGGGTGCTTGGGAGTCCTCACGTTTGCACAGCCCCACCTACCAACTGGGTTACCTTCCTTCCAACCTTGTGATCTTTAACTTAACCTCTTGACTGAAAACCGAAACTAAAGAGTGTTTCACAGAAAACCAAGTTTGAAACAGTATCTTTATGGATGATGGGTCTTAGAAAGTCCATGCCTCATTCCACCAAGTTTACCTCTTGAGGACCTGTCATGAAACAATAGGATGTCCAAACAAACAAAAAATTCAAATTTTATTTCAAAGTGGCCAGCATTGACTGTTCTGTCATGTTCTCTTCTGGGTTTTGTCTTAACTTCAAAGGCTGTGGTCTAAAGCTGGAGACTTTGGGTCACAGACACTTACAATAGTAGTGGAATATGTCTGCTGTCCTGAAATTTACCTGTATAGTATCCATCGAGGCAGTAAAAAACCAACTTAAATTTTTGGCAGTTGAAAAAGGCCACTCTGTGTACCTCACTGCAGACTAGGCCACCAGAGAATACAAAAGTGTTGAAAGGCTAAAATTTAATTAATGAACAATTAGCACCCCCTGTGGATTCATTGTGCAGTAAAGTGATAAATAGGGTTTGTTAATGTAGAAAAAGCTGTTACAGAGATGGGGGGGGGGGCGCATATTGCCACAGTGATCAGATTGCCACAATGAAACCCACTGACCTGCATGTTCTTGCTTTTGACATTCCCATGCAGAATATGTGAGAGAACTGACCAGGATCTGTGGCAAACAATGTTTGAATTTTGTGAAGGCATGGACATATTTCTGCACGCAGTCATGCAACTTCAACTCCAAGTACCTTGTGTTGTCTCCCCTGGTTTTCTCAAATTTTCTGCTGATGCTGTAGGCTACTGTGGTGTGAGGAACTTGAGGTCGATATCCTGAAGATTATGACCTTGAAACTCTGTGTCGGTAAGGGTCTGCAGCAGGATGCTGCAAAGCATCCTGGGAAGATAGAATTCCCACAACATCCCAAGAGACCTGAAATTGTACAGGGAGACTATATCCCAAGCAGCCCAGATAGGATGTCAAGTGTTCCTTCAGTGCAAGTGAGATGGGCTTAAACATTTGTGGATATAAATGGCATGAATGACCCCCAAAGAACAGAACTATTCCCTGAGAACAACTTCAACTGGGATGCAAAGTAACTCTGCCCTGATCATATATCAAATAACTTTAGAGATTAATATTTTCATCTACCCACTTATATACAATATGAATGGAGCTCTGCAGAGAAGTCCTGCAGTGATGAAGATGGTAAACTCTCCACCAGTTCATCCCACTTTTGACTCAGCGGTCTCTTCCCTGAAACAGACCTGGACCTTAAGGTGACCTGGACCTTAAATTGCCTGTTCACCAGTTGAAATCACAGAACCAAGTATGTGCACATGCACGTGTTCACCAGATAAAATTCACAATACCTCATGTGTAGACACACCTGTGTGTTTATCCAGCGTTCACGGAATGTTCAAAATCAATTACATAGTTTATATCAAAACAATTTTTCAAAGGTTTTTAGATGTGTCATTACAAAAGAGCTCATTACAGTAATTTGCCACTTAATGTAAGTGTCTCTGCAAACATATTTAATGAAACTACTTTACGTAATAATAGTGAAATGCTATTTTTAGTGATATGCTTACATATATAATTGATATACAATTAACTGTAGGGACATTATTTATATACCTGTATGTATCATTTAAATGCATATATGTACATGTACACACATATAGAGCTAACATTAAGTGTCTTGATAAAAATTCTAATAATAATTGTAGTCAGACCTCAGAACTCCCATGATTCCTTTATATTATAGTATTTATTTTGTCTCCATCTAAAACACTTTAAAACAAATGAATATATAAGAAGATTACCACGGCCATTGTGGCCACAGCACCAAATCGGTAACAAATCTGGCTGCAGTCAAGAGGAGGATAAAGGCCCATCTGTGCTTATCCCAAGACGACATGTAGACACCTGGCCCTCTGGCACCCAGCACATGACAGCAGCATGAACCAAGGTCCACTGAAATATGAGGAGGTTAAATATGGTTACAATATGAGCAACAAAGAGGTTCTCCTCAGATGGTAAGGAATGTGATAAGAACCCTCTTCCCAGTCACGCGAGTCATATTAAGTCTGAATAGTTATTTCCATAGAGAAGCTGACGGCAATGCTTCCTGCCTCATAAAGGAGATACAGACAACAACACAGCCCTGACACTCAAGTGCTTCTCAGCTGACTCCAGGCTGCCTGGACCAAAGCTCACTTTCTGAATCTTCATAATTTGTTGAACCTGGGCTCCACTCTTTCCTGAGAACCTAAGTGATGGCTGACACAGGCGGTACTATCTCTCAGTCACACTCAAGGGATCAAAGGAAAGAAAGGAGTGAAAGGCAAAGCTCCCACCACGAAGTGCCCTTGGGCGTGGTGCAGGAGAGCTGAGAACAGCATCCTTGTCAGCCAAAGGAATGCTCAACATACAGATGAACAGACAAGTCAGTGACCGGGCTACGTGCTAGACCCCTGAACTAACGAGAATGGAAATCCCCTACTCAAACCACAGCAAATAAACAAAAAGTCGAAAGGCTCAGCAAAGAAGCTTAACGTGATGTTGAACACTGTATTTAAAAAAAATGGTGGTTTCGTATTGCAAAACTAACTCAAACTAATTGGCATGTGTTCATACATGTATAAGAAAACAATAAAGCAATTAACAATCAGATGAACGTACAACTCTGTCAACAGTCTGTTTGGGAGGGGTACTGGAATATGTGCATGTGTACATGCTCATGTGTGTACTTGTATGGAGGAGCACGTGCACACGTGTGCATGTATATATGGAGGCCAGAGGCCTAAGTCAAATGCATTCCTCTAAGCTTTCCCCTTATTTTTTGAGGCAAGATTCAGCAAGGCTTTCTGAGCAGGCAACTCTAGCAAACCACTGTCTGTTTCCAGCACTAGGATGGCAGGCACGAATCATCCTTTGTGTCTTGTTAACCGTTAACGGGTGTTGGTGATCTGAGCACAGGTCCTTAAGTGTGCACAGCAAGCACTCACCAACGGAGCTGTCTCATCACTACTTAGCTTCTCTTTACCTCTGGAGACTGGCTAGAAAACCCTACACACACATGCGCGTACACACACACACACACACACACTCACACGTACACACACTCCCAGTTTTCTGTAACCGTACGTTTATATCCAACCTTGACAAATGAAAGCAAAGGGAAAGGAGCACTGAAAGTGACAAGTGGTGGTTTCACGTCTCCACACTCCCTAGTGACGTGCTCCCTGACATCCACACCAAGGGGATAAAAGAAAGCTCTTGCCGCCTTGTCCTTAAATTACCCCTTGAGTATTACTGCAGCTACTATGGCTCAACATACTAAAATGAGCACTGAAGCCCAGCTCTAAAGAGTGAGCCACAGCAGTGGTTACTAGCGTGGGATCACAGTCTCACAATGCTTCAGTATCTGCTGGAAATACAGACACCTGACAGTACTCTGCACCCTGTAGTAACTTGCATGCTGGCTGGTCTGCCCTAGAACACACTCATGAAAGCATTTCTCTCCATATTCACACACCAAATTGAGTCCCAGCCCTAAGCGGCAGTTTGGATGGTAAGGGACTGGAATCATCACATACTCCAGACTGTCACAGTTGCCCTCTACTTGAGGTGGGATTTGATCCATAGATTGCTCCCTCATACTGTGCAGCTAGCTCTACCACGCCACTTCCTCTCTGCAGAAGGGCTGGAAGATGCAGTTTGTAAGTACCTGTAAGAAGACAGCGATGATTTGCAAACTGTAAAGTTCCAAGTACATGAAGGCTGGATGCTACTGCATGAGGAGCACATGTTATTTTGAGTCAATGGTCATGCTGCTGGCTATGGCATCAGGCTTCTGGCCTCCATATGTACATGCACTCCTTCATACACACACACATGTGAACATGTACACACATAAGGCCATGAGTCTTGCTTTAAAACAGATACAGTCTGAGATGTACATCCTAAGGTAATTCCACATTGTCCTGAGGATATCTGAATGCAACTCTATAAACTAAACAAAAACGGTGTGCCTGACTGACTACACTCCTGGGCTTGAGGGTACAGCCCTGAATGCTGCTCATCCTCCGAGGAAGTGTTGCTGAGAGGTACATGATCTCTGTCGCGTAAACCCTTGTTGCCGACAATGCTCAGGCTAAAACAGACGCAAGAGAGACACCAATACACAGCGAAAGGTGGCTGAGCCTTTTCAACACTTTGGCAACAGAAGGTTATCCTAAAACTAACTATGAAGCAAATCACTCCCTGGACTAGAGAGCAAGGAAGAGGAAAGAAGCCTTGTAGAATCAGCAGTGAGTTCAGGTTCCAGTCAGGAAGAGCTGCTAGGGTTGCTGATCAAATGCCCTCGAGTTTGGACATCTCTAGAAATTATAGACACTTATTTTGTCCTTTGATTGCGCTTCAGTCAATCCCTGGGCACTTCCAGGTCTGCTGGAGTGTGGCAGCCCTACAGTAAAGTGAGTCTTCTGCTGTCAGGCTGGGGGCAGAGAGGGAGCAGAGCAGGACTTGATCTCAAATGATTTTTTTATTGGTTTCATTTACATCCTGCTTAAGGTTTTCTGCGAAGCTCAAGGTGTCTTATCTCTGGCTACCAGGGGATATTTAGCAGTCAAAGCAGCTAGCTCGTTCCCTCTCCTCCTGTCCCACTCCCCCGAGCTGGTGACTTTTTTTTCAAGCTCCTTATCTTATCACGGGATCTCCTCAGGCTGAGGAGAGCCCACAGTTATCAGAAGCACTGCACTCTACTCTCTTGCAGGCTGTTTGAGACAAATGATAGTTTAAGTCAAAAGGAAATCAGTTAACCCTCTTCAGCACTGCGTTCAGAAATAACGTAGTAATGTCTCACCTTGATTAGGAGTGAAGGCTGTGAGCATTTCCCCTGAAAAGTCCATGAGCACCGACATGAGCCACACTGGAGTAGGGTGACCAGGTACGAAGGGGTCACATTTGTGTGGTAGCTCTAGATTCTAAAGTGCATGAATGCCTTTACCTGAGCAACCAGGCCACATCCCGTGGCACCTCCTGGTCTTTATCCATGATGGTAAACAGGAGAGAGCTGTACTCATCCACCAAGGGGATGAAAGCAGAAACTGAAGTGCAGAGGCAGAAGATGGGGATCAGAAGATGCAGATAAAGGGACTTCCCTCAGCAGTGAGCCCGTTTTAAACCTCAAGATGAACACAAGCAAGAGATGGCTGTTAGATGCCATACAATCATCTCTGAGAGTGACACAGATATGGTGATTTCAATTTGTTAAATCATCAGATGATCTGGCAGGGCACTGGAGTTATCAAGGAAGCTGGGCTTCAGCTCTGAACTCCTTAATGGTGCCTTCAATCCTGGGTGCTTTGAAAACCACAGGATCCCTTCTCAGATCCATTAAGTCACACCCCCTGGGAGCTGGGGAGTCCACAGAAATGCAAGCAGGTAGGGTTGACAAGGACTACCTCAGACTGCCAGGAGTCAGCCTACTATTGACCACAGAAGGGGGTCTTCATTAAGAGCACACCAAAGCATACCCCATTAGCTGCTGGGCTTATGGACTTTGTTTTAGGTAAGCCAGCATCGGGGTAGATTTTCTACAAGTCTATGTCAAATGCAGTGAGCTAGTTGTTTGGTTTGGTACAGCAAACAACGCTGAACACTCCGTGACTAACCATTATCACATGTAAAAGAGCAGTGTGCAAACTGTCATTAGGTACCTGATCTGTGTATTTTATATACCTCTTTAAAAGTCTCCACTTTTCTTCTTCGTATGCCAGCAACCCACAGGCTCCTTTACGTTAGTGATAACCCTATCCTTTCTCCTGCACTGAAGGTTCTCTTAATTGTCCATTATCTTAGTGTGTCAGCACAAAGGAGAGGGCCAGCATCCCCGTCCGAATGGTTTCACCTCTCTCTCTTGAGAGTGATGCCCTTGTCAAGGCATTAAAGACTCGAAAACCTGCCACTTATCAGAATTGTATTTGAATCGAACCACTGTCCTTGAAAACAGTGGGCAGGAGATAGTATCAGACTGCCCCTCATTGCAGGGTCCAGTTCCATGGTGGCTGGAACAATCTGAAAAGATACTATCCAAAGTTTTTCTTGCATTCTTCATAATAGAATTACAGGTAACAATGAAAAAGTGTCCAGTGGCTTTTGTTGTTGTTGTTTGGTTTTGTTTGTTTGTTTGTTTTGTGTTTTAGTACAAAGAGATCTATCAGTTGGGTTATTCATGAATACAAAGTTAACAGTATAAATCAGAGGGCTTGTGGTGTGAATTTGTAAACCCATCCTGCAACCAGACGATAAAACTCTTTTAATTACACCACAGCAAATATAAGTCAAAGCTATTAGAGCCTCCCATGTATCACAGAATCGGGTGCCTCTGTAGTGATCCCACAGACAGAATCTGAACCAAACCACATTCTAAACAGCATCTGAGGACAAAAGGTGAGAGTGTTTGCTGTCTCAAACACTGTGCATGTATTGTCCATATATCTGCATTTCCTTGCCACTTTTTATGTTTCTTTCTTGCTCATTTTGAGCCACACTGCCTTGAAAGAAAGAATTTATGCACGCTTTTAACAAGTAAACAAGTGTACAAATTAATTCCAAAAGCAGTAATTTTGAAAATTTTCCTATGTTTAATGTGCACTGCAGCTAAACTACTTTTTCTGTACAAATTAATTTACTGCACCAGTGCTCGATGTTTATGTTTAGGCAATTTTATTTCTCAGTCTGGTAAAATGAGGCCTAATAGCTGCAACCTGTTATGTCCAATCTGTCACTGGAATTCAAACTGCCTTTTTTCTATTATTCAAGGAGCAATTTGGAGGAATTAAAGCCATCGAAAAATGGAAGACAAACAATTCTCTGTAAGGACTCAATGGCCTGTGTCATCAACCAAATCCAAGCCCATGGTCCCTTTTGAGAGGGTCTTCCAACATGACTTTTCTGAGTTCTTGAACTTTCTTTCACATCTGTCAAGCCATGTGAAATAAAAAGCTCAGGATAAGCTGGAAATTTTATTTAAACAAACAAACAAACCTTCAGTCTTTTAGAAGAGCAAAACCACCGTCAGTCCTTTAGAAAAGCAACCAGATAGAGTTTGGTGCCGACTCAGAACAATCATTTCTCTCCATTCACTGCCTAGCTCCTCACTCCCCTTACTTTACCTGTGAATGTATTCTTTGACTCTTTTTTTGCAAAATGACTTTAATTTCTAATTTTCTTTCCTTGCTGGGGAGAGCTCACTAACCATGCTCACTCGCTGAGCTTCCCGTTTTATGGACACAGGTGCTTCAGCTCTGACTGGAGCAGGGAGTGACTTTCTGTTCCCCCATTCATTCCGTACACTGTCCAGTTTGATCTATGCCATGTGTACAAATGTCCTGTCTTAATGGAATAATGCAGGAAAACACCAGTTGGAAGAACCAGTGTAAGGCCGTGTACGCACGGTGAATGGAGAGGAGGCCAAGAGCAGGCCAGACGAAGACAGGCACAGCACAACAGTACTCTGCTGCAGATACAGCACAGCATCCTTGACTGCATGCTTTACTTCAAAAAAGGACAAGCAATTGATTTGATTATTGCTTTATTTCAGTATGATGGCACTGCTACAAACTTACCAGTCCCTACTGCCAGTTTCCATCCCACAAGTTGCCTCTCCCAGAGAGTGGAATTTTCACTGGTTCTAGGAGAGTGTACAGAGTTAGGATTTCTGGGTACCTAACTTGGGTAACCTCGATTCTCTCTGCTGGTTAAGTTTCCAGGGTACCCATAGAGACTTAGTAATTTCTGCCAAACCAACTATCTCTTTGACACTTGATGTGTGTTTTTGTTATTTTTGTCTTCCTGTTTGTCTGACATAGTGAATAGGTATATTCAATAACAATCTTGCTCTGATTTAAACGCAGTCTACATCACACTTGGCCTTAGCAAACAGAACCCATATTGGTATCTAGAGGGAACCAAGTATATGTGTGTGTGTGTGTGTGTGTGTGTGTGTGTGTGTGTGTGTGTGTGTGTTTTCTCCTCAGAAAGGAAAAGGGAGACAACATGAGAAAAGCCCTTTACAAACACAGACACTTAACACCCCTCCCCTCTCTTCTGGAGACAACTGACAGGGGTCACTCTTGTTCAAAGGTAAACTTCAGAGCTCAGAGTCATTTTCTATCAGCCTCAGATCTGATGTTAAGTTCCAGAAATAAGACAGATGTAAGTATCTCTTTCTTTGCTTCTCTATTCCCGCCTCTCTCTTTTCTTCTCCATGAATTCCAAAACAAACTCATTTCCTCAAAAAATGCAGGATATCTTGTATGTGAACCCCCAAAGGATTGAGAGCCAGAGATTGAGAAACACTGGCTTAGATTGTAAAGCTAATTAATCGTTTGAATTCAAGGCAGGACTGATTAATGTGGATTGTTTGTCTGATTAATATTGTTATTATATTACACATTCAAGTTGGTGCGACGTATTGTTTTCCAAAAGGAATTCTTTTGTATTATTGGAATAGGTCCTGATGAATGAGACTTGCCTTGCTCTGTTTGGAAGACTTCACCATCCTGAGACTGTGGGTTTACTTGCTTTGGCATCAAGAGAGACTGGGGTCACTTGCCCTTCTTCTGATTTCTTCCCTCTGGCACCATGAATATTGTTCATGTGGATGTGTTTTAAAGCTTAGATTTGTGATAAAATCAGTCAAGTCTTTTTTAGAAACACTGGCTCCAAAATGCCCAAGTGCATGGTGCTATAGATGAATGAACAGATAGGACATCCATCCCTGGTCTTCTTAGAAGGATGCTCACCATGGCCCAAGGAGAAAGAACATATCTTCCTTCCTCCCAGGAGACACACAGAGATGATCCTGTCTATACCAAGCCTCTTATACACCATGGTATCCATGGTTTTCACCTGGCCAGGGCAGAAACCTTGCTTTTAACCTCCCCAGAGAAGTTCCAAATGCTCAACTATGAACATGCATGCTTACACACATACACACTCCCTCCCTCTCATATCCTAAAGACCAAAACTGCTTTTGAATCCCATTTTACTCCTTGACACCAGACTGGCACTCTGGGAAGCCAGTATAATCCATTTCCTCAGCTATGGTGCTCACACAACAGGCCCAGGGCATATTCTAGAACAACAGAGAAGGTTTGTCTTTAGTGTCCACAGAAGGTGGAAGGGGATCAGGTTCCCTGCACCTACAGTGGGCTGGAGGTGATATGTGCTTGCTTTCTTAAGGAAAGCCCTGGATCATATGCATCTTCAACAGGTTGCCCACTTCCTTCTCGCCCATTACAAGCCAGAGACATCTAATGTACAGAGAAAAGGGACGTCTCTCCCAGAGAATTTGTAAAAGTGGCCTTTCTTCCTCTGTTGATAGCCACAACACTGTTCTACTTTCATCCCCTGTAGCATCCATTGTCAAGTTTACAACCTGCATAGCTGTGTTTTGTAGCTATTTCCCATAACCCTATTTAAAGGAAAGAAGAAAGGGAAGGAAGAAAGGGAAGGAAAGAGGGAGGGAAGAATGAAGAAGGGAATGATTAGTTGGTCATGCCAAGAATCTAAATGTGGAAAAAAATCTATGGTAAATTCAAAATAGTTATCTCACTATTAGACATTTATTTGTTTGTTTGTTTGTTTTTTCTATGCTGAGGATTAAACAAAGAGCATCTTACTTGATGGACAAGTACAATGGAGCCATTCCACCCCTCACTTAACTGACATTTAAACTTTAGAAGTTAACATATTTATCACCTGGGGATGGTCTATAGTTTTGTTGTTGTTGGGGGTTCTTGTTTGTTTGTGGGGTTGTTTATTTTGTTTGTTGTTTTGATTTCTCCTTACCCCTGGAAAAGTGTTTCTCTGTGTAGCACCAACTGTCCTGGAACTGAATTTAGTCTGTAGACTAGGCTGGCCTAGAACTCACAGACAGACCCCACTGCCTCTGCCTCCCAAGTGGTGGGATTAAATGTGTGAACCACCACCATCCGGTGGGTTGGTATAGGCACTATTGAAGTCAACAGAGAGATCAGGTCTGCTCTAGCAAATTTTTATTGCCACAGCAAGGCTATTTAGTATCCACATGTCTATTCTGGATGGAAAATTCCTTATATTGCATTCATTTTATTATGGATCAGTAGTGATTATATTTTTATAATGCATTGGTTTTTGGCTGCATCACTGAATTTACTTTTTAGGATTTTGGTTTATTATGTCTATATATGTGCCTGTGTGGGGAACTTACACAAGTGAGGGCAGGTACTCATGTCCATGGAGTCTGGAGGACAGCACTGGATGGATACCTGAGCTGAAGCTATAGACTGTTGGCTATCTGACATGGGTGCTGGGAATGAAGGGTCTGTCCAGTAGAAATACTGTCTTAACTGCTGAGCCATCTCTTCAACTCCTGAAATCATGTTTTAATATACCATTTGCAAATGTGTAAGGTTCACAGTAACTTGAGCAGACAGCAGAGAGCTCTCTCATCTAGGCGCTGACACCACCAGAGTGGCGTTTAACAATGATGAAGCTGCATTTGCAGACTTTGATGACTTGTACTTTTGAATCTGAGCTGCCAACATTCAGTTTGTGGCAGGATGAGTGATGGAAGACAGAGCAGAAGGTAGCTCCCTCCTTTCTAAACCCAAGTAGGATCTACAAGCTGGAGAGAAACTGGCTGCTGCACACAGACCAGTCGTTTGCAAGCCTTCAATCCCAGCCCATAGTCACATCCATTCAGTCACCAAATGGACATTTTGTTAGACATAAAGATACAAAAACAAACAAAATGTGGTAACCACCCCATCTTAGGAGTTTAGTAGTAGACTGCCTGCGTGGCATGTGTGGTGCTCAGACTTCTACTCCTAGCAACAGAGAGAGAGAGAGAGAGAGAGAGAGAGAGAGAGAGAGAGAGAGAGAGACAGAGAGACAGAGAGAGAGACAGAGAGAGACAGAGAGAGACAGAGAGAGACAGAGAGAGACAGAGACAGAGAGAGAGGTAAATCTTTATCTTAAAGACCAGTGTTCTTTGTGAAGAGAATTTACAAACGAGTAATAAATTGGTTGTGCATAAACTTCTATTTTATCCATGCTGTGCCCTGCTCCATGGATAGACTGTATTTTTAAATAGAGTAAAATTAGCCAGGCACAGTGGTATAATGCCTATAATCCCAGCCCTCCAGAGGCCAAGGCAAGAAGGTTGTTGTTAGTTCAAGGCCAGCCTGGTCTATGTAGTTTGTTCAAGATAGCCAAGGCTAACAGTGAGACTCTGTCTCAAATCAAACTAACGCAGACAAAATTTATATTTTGCATATTCTTTTATGATCTATTAATATTTTCAATGCTGAAGACTGAAGCCAAGGTCTTGTGCATTCTAGATGACTATTTTTCTGCTGAGCTACATCTGCAGCCTGATACAGATTTCTTTCTTATTTTCTTCTGTTTTTTTCCTGTTTCCAATTAATCTGGTTGTTATTATTTAAGACTGTTTACATAAGAAAAGATTTCTTGAAACCCCTCACACCTACACTATTGCTCAAGTTATAATCAATGAAGTGACTTCGAGTGATCTTTTAGAGCCTCAGTAATTTCTCTGGGCGTGCACCACATAAGCCTCTTGAATTGTCCCATCTTTTAAAGCAACATTTTGCTTTCTGGTGAATGTCATTACTAGCTTATTACCTCAGAACAAGGTGTACACACACATGACTTCCTCCGTCTCCTAAAAGCTGGTTTAGTGCAGTTATGCTGAGATTTTTATCCCTCAGTTTCTCATCCCTCTCTCCCAGTCTTGATCCCAGTCATTACTTTGGCATTGTGATGGCCATAACACAGAAGGTTTCCAGAGTGCTGCTCATTCTATGGGTTCTCCTACTAAGTAATGTGATGTTTTTTTCCTGATATGCCCAGGACAACAAACACTGATGCCCAGAATATGAATGAGAGCTTTGTCAGGTGTACCCTAGCTACCACTCCAGTCTAGCTCTTACACACTTCAGTGTATCCCTAGCATAGGACGGAGCCAATATGAAGTCAATAATGCCAATGGTAGCTTTGCTGAGTGGTTTATTGACATGAGATGACAGAATAAAATCAGCACCTCCCCTCTCCTCCCAAAGTCTGTAGAAAACAGTAGGCCCATACTGGAGGACACAGAAAGGCCACATCAGGGTGTACTCTTTGAGTTCAACGTCAAAGAATAAGCTGGGATATTCTAGGTAGAGAAGAAAGCCTTTCTCCAGAGAAGGCATCGTATACACAACAGCAAAACTCTGCAACCAGAAAATCAGCACTCCAGTAAATGACTGACTACAAAGGAGAACTCAACATCAGTGAGGCATTAAAATCACCTGGGAGTCATTTAAAGCGTATTAATGTTTTATCTCCCTGCTGGAGATTCATAGTACATGGAGCTGAGGTGGAGGCTTAGGTGAGTATTTTCTCAAGTTGCCTAGGGGATGCTCAGAAGGAATCAGGACCAAGCACCAGTGCACCTGGGGATAGAGTTCTGGAATAAATGAAGCCATACGTGGGTGGACTTCCTACAAGTAAGGGCTCTGAACCATTTTGTAGGTAGCAGAGAGCTGGGAAAGGAATTTAATCTGCAGAGCTGGCTTCCCATCAGACTCCCCTGAACTGGGAAGGACGAGATGAAAGCTGGATACAGAGGCTACAGTTATGAAGCTATGCCCTGGTCATCGAGGAAAGGGCAGCAACAGTGGTACTGTGGGGATGCACTCATCCCCCAGGAGAGCAGAGTCAAATACTCAGTGAATAGTGACAGCAGACGGGGGGGTGGGGGGGGGGAGAGGCCCATAGTGCTCACTCTTTCCAAACTACTTCCCACAGGTTGCATTACCTTCAGCCCAGGGCTGCTGCAGCCAATGTGGGCAAACAATACTTGGAATCCTCTAAATAAAAGACAACTGGAACTGATTCCAGTGATGCCTATGGTCTGTGCCATTGAGGTCAGCTACCATGACATACATACATGAACACACAGATTCCACAGCGAAGCCAGTCAAGAGTACAGTTTGATGAATTTGAAACAAAGTAGTTGCCCGCACTTAAAAAAAAAATAGGAAAAGAGAAGTTGTTTTTCTTTTCCATTTCAATTGGCACAGATTGCTGGGGTGCTCTACCGATGTTTGTAACCATACTTTTTTATCTTTTTAAGCACTACCCCAAAGAATCTCATAAAAATCTTTACATATTCCTTCCACTTATTTACCTCAATAATGAGTCATTACAAACAAAGTAGAAATATGTTAAGAGCACGTGGGTATTGGCACATGCACAGAAATTTCGGTCTGTCACATATGGATAAAATTATGCTTGCACCTCTTTAAAATTCATAGTGATTTCTTTTTCTTTTCAATCACCAAATAGTTACAGAAACCCCACTGAATGTTTATCCAATACATTTTAAGTTCTGGCAAATTACAAGCTGTGCACCAAATGGTCTCACTTTTATAAATAAAGTTTTATTGGAACACAGCCACGAACAGTCATTTACACACCAAGCATGAGTCGTTCAATATGGCAAAGCTGTCTGATTGTGGCAGAAACCACGTGGAATAAACCTACCATCTAGACTGTCACCATAAATATGTGGCAACCCCAATACCAGTAATATTATATTACTTCACCATCTTACCATGCAGTAACATTTTCCTCTGATACACCAAGAATGAACTTTTTTACACTGCATGTCTTTTTTTTCTTCCTACCTCTGCTAAAAGAAAGCAACTAAGTGATATCTAAAATGTACTTAAGTATCACATTCTGGGAAAAGGTAAGTGCCGGTAATCATATTCTGAAGTAAACTATATTTTATCATTAGATAAATATAACTTTGTTAAAGATTGGAGGTGTCAACATTCAATCAATTTTCAATTGTCACCATTCTTTGAGAGGCACGGTCTTGCATGCTTTCCTGTGAAGCACATCTTCTTGCAAAACCCACCTGGTATTATTATTTAGCTGGCTATGACTGAGTAGCCAGAAACAGTCGACCCTTACCTACTCCAAGTTTCTCAGACAGAAAGCTACCGGCAGCTTCCATCACAAACTGTTCCTGGCTCTTTGCTGTGGAGTATGAAGGTATGTAAGCTTCTCTTGCCTTTGTCTTGGTTCACCTATAAACCTGCACTTTACATTGATCAGAGCTTGCTCCTCTTGCTCTTAAGAGACTGGATGTGGTTTGCATGAATCTCCTCTTTCAGCAAACTTTATCAACCTTTCACCGGTTGGCCTGAGAAGTTAATGTCTGTATGGATGTCAGACTCTTTAGAACCTATTGCCAAATATGTTATCTTCCAAACCTGAGCTCTGAACTTATCATCCCCTTTTTAAAAAATGCTCTGGCATTTAGGAAGCCAGCCTGTTGATATGAGAATTACACAAATTTTATAGGTTTGGGGTTTGATTTCTCTTTACAATTATCATAGTTTCTGGAGGCTTTTCCAAAAGCTGGTTCAAGTCAAACTTGAAGGTATCTTATAAAGAGATCATATCCCTAAATTTTAAATGATTATGAGGGTAAAGGATGGGGTTCCTGGGAGAAAGGATATTAAACAGGACAATATGTGGGGTGAAAAGGTCACATTTCAGATCTGGACGTATATGTTATGCATATGTGACATCATGGAAGTTAAATGACTGATTACTTGAGCCTTTCCTCATATGCAGATCTTCTGTAAGGAATATGGTCAACATCAAATTCCTTCCTGTTTACGTCCTCCGGAGTTATCTATTCCTCAAGCCAAAGGTTTACTTCTCTGGCTGGGGTTAGGGATGGGGCAGCCGCTTTGCTGTATTAGGAATACCAACGCTTGCCCAAAAGGGAACAATAGGAATTCATGGCCGTGGCTTCCTTTCTCTCTTTCCACTCCTATCTGCCAAACTGCCTGCTCTGTTCTTTATGTAGAACTACAGATGTATTCTTATTAATCAAGATTCTAATACATTCCAGATGATTCAACAACTTTGGAGCCTCGGCACGTACCCTTCTCCTTAAGCCCTGGATTTATTAGAATTGCCCGTTCCAAGATCTCTTAACTTACAAAAGATGGTTTATTGTTTCTGTTTCTACAGCAGGGGCCTAATAAATGCACAGAAATGATGACTTTGCCCCTCTGCAATACAATATTCAAAGAGATTTCCAACCCCATGGTGTAACATTATCCAAATCCTTTGAAACCCTAAGTAGTTTGCTCAAACTCAATCATCCATATACAGAAATCATAGGCAATCGATACAAATGCAATATGCTAGTGATGACATTAGAGAAACCATGTCCCAGAACCCTGTGTAGTTGGCAGTGGTACCTTCTAGAGACACTGCGCATTCCACAGTGGTAGCTGACGCATAAAGCACTCTTTGGTGAAGGAGCTAAACACTGTGCATTGTAGCCTTGCCTTATACAAAGAATAATTTCGGGAACATTGTCTACACATATGGTATTGATTAGCTCAAGATGGTGATTTCTCTGATTTCACACTGGTGATATTTCAGTGGGCGTTTACCAGGCAATTTAAGCAATCAAAATATGTTCTAGTACTGGTATTTAAAAATTAAATTCCATTCAGTGATCATTATTTTATGCATTTTTAACATGTGCCATTTTCAAGCTAGAGGAAAAAAAAATAGCTCTTTCTTTATGTAATCACCAGTAACAGGACAGGAAGCAATAACAGGGCCTATAAGCACACATTACCCCAATGCATGTGGCTAATAGCTTTTGTGTAGAACAGCGCCCTGCTCGCTGCTCCCAGGTTACTAATGTTCTTGCTAACACTAGACTCCTAAGGGTGGTTCTATAAATAAGGCATTTATATAGAAAACTAGGAAAATATGAAAGGTTATAATATTAACATACCAAACTCATTTTTAATTAAAGAAATAAAAAAGCCTGGTCTTTAGGGGGTTGGGGAGAATAAGGTGGTCAAATGGGACCAATTAACTTCATTAGCTTCTGCAAATACCTAGCTTTCCTACACGGTCCTATTTTTCCATCTGCTCCACAGTTAAATATGTCTACAAATTAACATTTTATTTATGATTCGGGTTCTGATTCATAAAAATTATGCACATATTATAGAAAGAACTAATGCTTTATGGAAAAATACTGCACCTTACTTACTCATATTCTTTTACTTATTTATTTATTTATTTATTTATTTAAAAAAAAAAAAAAGCAGTCTGGATCCTAAAAATGCCACAGACCAGAAACCCAGTCACACATTCACCCTCACCTTTGTCCCTAAGACTGGGTGGTTTTCCCTCACTACATCTGAAGAAGGCCGAATGCTTGCATTTCTAGGCTCTCCTGGATTCTCACCGCACTGGCAACAGTAGGAGCACCGTGCTCAGGATCTTAGATAGTGCTGCCCACGTTGGCCTGACATTCCCATTAACTTCAAACCCCACAGCGCAGGCACGAAGGGCTGGGAAAGCTTTATATTGAGTTACAATGCTGTGCAAGGGCCCGTGCCTCCTACTGGCTCCGACAAGAGAGCAGACCTTTCAAAATATGTTGCAAGGATCAACAAAACCCAGCGTGGTCCAAGGGTGTGTGCTGATGCCGTTTGGAGTATTTATAAAAACCTATCCATAAGACAAACCACATTCCTTAGAGTGGTATTTACTGCCACTCAGCGAGAACAACAAGCACTTTCGTAAGTGAACTAGCGACTTACTTAATTTCACTTTAATTTCAGTGAGTAACTTTATCCCTCGCTGACATGCCAGTTTATTATTTCATTATTTACAGCATTCCGAGTTCATAAATCAAATCCATACAACTCCTACGATAACAGAAAAAAAAAAAAAAAACAGGGAAAACACAGGAAAAAGATGTCCCATTCAACCCAATAATTCCAAAGGCCTATGTTTCTAGAAATTACTGTGTCAGTCTCCGGCATAGTCTTTTTCTGACTGGGAGCCAGGGTCCCCAACAACTGAAGTATAAATTACTAATGTATTTCCATTTCTCTGTACTGCCAAATTGGTGTGACATTGGAGATTGTGAAAGCAAGTTTGTTAGAGCTGGGAGGGACAATTTAATGAAAACAAATGGAGTTTAAATGCCTTAGACTCCTTTCTCTCTCTCTCTCTCTCTCTCTCTCTCTCTCTCTCTCTCTCTCGGCTTATACTAATTTCAGCTTCTAGGTAGCAAAATCAGCTATATTTATTCTTACTAAATTTACTTTTTTAAAATAATGTACTCAAAAAATGTATACATTGAGCATTTTAATTGTTTTGAATGAGAAAATGAGAAGAGCAGGCTGGGATGATGGCTTGCAGCACAACCATGAAGACCTGAGTTCAAATCCCTTGACCACACATATAAGCCAGGAGCTTGACAAATACCTGTAACCTAGTTGCGGGGAATGAGAGGGGACACTGGAGGTTCTCTTGCTAAGCAGTAGAGTCTAAAGGCTTAGCTCCAAGTTCACTGAAAGATTGTTATAAAAAAAGAAGAGGAGGAGGAGTGAAAAGAGGAGGAGGAGGAAATAATAATGATGATGATGAGAAGTGACTGACTGACGAATGGTATTTGACACGTGGCCTCCACACATGTCCACATGAATGTACCTATACATGCATGTGTTCAAACACATACAACAAGCCTACCTTCCCACATACACACAGATAAGAAAAGAGGGAAGGAAAAGCATATTTCTATCTAAAGCTTATGCTTCAAGAAAACAATTACTAATACAAAACAGAGCTGTCAAAAGTTAAGAATGTGGGAGAGACAGGTCAGCAGTAGAGCACGCTGGCTGTGCCTACAGACAAGCAAGTTCAGTTTCCAACACCCACGTGGCAGCTGACCATTTCCTGTAACTCCAGTTCAAGTGGTTACGATGGCCCCTCTGACTTCTGCCGGCACTGTATGCTTGTAATGTACTTACATACATGTAGGCAAAACACCCATACATATAACATAAAAAAAGTCAAAATTAAAAATATCCTGCATTTGGATAGCCACAGAAAGTAGCCAGTTGGACTCATACTTGATATGAAGCTGGGAAGAACCCAGTGCAGCAGGCACAGGTGGGTGCCACCACACATGGTTTTATACGGAGCTGCAAACTGAACCCTGAGCTTCATGTCTGCTGTGCAAGCACTCAACTGTGTGAGCCGCAACCTTGGCCAATCAGTACATTGAGGAAGGAACAGCAAGGGGAAACCCAGCCTTGATTTGGTTGGACTCACTGGAGAGTATGGCATGCCAGTGTTGGCTTACACTACACCTCAAGGGCTTGGAGCAGAGGTCTGGGCCAATATGAACATCAACCTCACGCTTGTACAGTTTGCGCATGTGAACTCAAACACTTGCCTGCAGTCTGCAGTTATTTTGGTGCTGTTGTGGTCTGACTTGCCATTGAGCAAGATAACCATACAATGCTGTCACACTGAAAAACAGTGCTTTACAGCTATGAGCATCAGAACCAATGTGCTCAGCTAGAAAATGGCCCAAAGAAATCAGGTTTCTTGCTCCTTAGGAGCCGAAATTTTGATGAAAGCTATAACTTGGGATTCTACCTTCTCTGTATTATCACCAGATAACAGCAAATAACTGTGTGGTGACAAGGGTAGCCTGAACCATGCAACAAAATCAAGCAAGCAAGGTGAATACAGTACAACCAATGCTTAGTGATGTGTGTGGACTTTGGTCTTAATGATGCATACTCTCTTAACTTATATTTTAACCCATTTTCGTTTACAGAGCCAAGGTAAGTCATTCAGGTAAAAACATGTATCCTCTATTGATACATTAGCAATATATTCATCAGTTGTCACTAGGGGAGCTAGCCCTGATGGTGACTTCACCAAGTTCTTAATTATCCACAGCCTAATATCTTTTTACAAGCAATTAAGTTTCTTCCTGGCAGATGCTGGCTGACTCTTGGTTATGGTTGATTTACTAAGTCCTTCTCCCTGATCATTTGCACTCTTACCCAGATACCCTCTATAGATCAACAAGCATGACCAATAGGAACAGTATGTGGATCCCTGTCCCCCCAATCTCACCCCTCTAGCAGAAGCATGTCTGAGCTTGGTGCTCTAACAGAGAGCTTTGCAAGAAACAAAATGATGAATATGGAATATATTTATTGTAACTAGGACATATAGTGGACCACTCTGAAAGTCAACTTGACTTCTGAACATGGACACTCAATGTCTAGCATGGTCCTTTTGACATAGTCTCATCTAGCCCAGATGCTGACTTCAAACTATATTGTGGAATGGTTGTAAAATAACAATTTGTCTTCATTGTGTAGCTAAGGATGACAGTAAATGTCTGATCCTCTTGTCTCTACCTCCTATATACTGAAATTACAACCATGTGTCACCATGTCCAGTTACATATGGGGACAGAACTTAGGGTCTCATGCATGTGAGGCAAGCACTCTACCAACTGAGCTGCACCCCAGCCCATCACTCAGCGTGCTATGATGAGTTTCAGTGTGTTTGATTACAGGCCTTGTCTGAATTCCTTGTCCATCCCAACTTTCTTTTCATAGTATACTCTGAGTCTTTGACATAATGGGGTGGTGCCACCCCCAAGAAAGTGTTTGAAAGAAATGAACCAGCACAAGGAAAACTCTCAGTAAGAGTTATGCAAATTTATTATGATTTCAACCAGAAGTTAAGTAGTTCCTATGTTGTGGAATGGTTGTAAAATAACAATTTGTCTTACTGTCTGGGCAATTTTAATGTGCCACAAAGTACAGGTATTGTCAGTTTCTGTTAGCTGGATCATTCAAACTTTCAAGTGCAAAGTAAATACAAAGCACTCCCTTAATAATGACACCCGCATGGTGTTCGCCTTTCTTGTGTTCTGCCTCCAGTGTGGTCCAGGAACACATAATTGCTGCTTTTACTCACGTTATCTGATCATTACACTGAGCGTGAACCTGTTTTCGATTACTTTACATTTTACAATTATTATTGTTACAGTGAATTTGGCTATTCCAGTAGCAATTTGGAATTTTAGTAGCTAGTGAGTTATAGCTCTTTATGTGCAGAGTAAAAGTGAAGGTGGAACTTTAATGCCTTTTTTTTTCAATTTTATATAAAGCTGTACCCACCAATCATGAAACTATTGTTATAAGCCCTATATAAGACTGTACACAGTGATTCACGTTTCTCTTTTGGCAGGTATACAGTGACTAGCTATACTTGTCAGTATACCCATCCTTCTGGTATTTGATTTCTGATTTAAATAAAAAGAATGTCTTAACTTACACAAGTCACTCAAAGGCCGCTAGTAGAAAACACTTGACTCGTTCATTTACTCATTCAACAAACATGGAGAGCCTACTAAGTTCTGTGCTGGAAACTGTGAAGCTACAAAGATACATGGGGCACAGTCACTGATCTCAAGGCTCACGAGAACCCAGACTTCAAAACTGTCAACCATGTGATCCATGGGAAGTCACTCAAGAGAAACAGAAGCTGTTGTGGAAAGCCGATCTGCAGCAGATATATGTTCTATACAGCATCACTCAAGGTCATCAAGAGGTGAAAGCAGCCCACATGCACACTGATGAGCAGACGAATGGAAAAATCATGACACATACTCTTGGCAGACTAGTATTTAGCCTTAAAAGGGGGAATCCTATTCCATGTACAATCTTGAACACTAAGGACATTACTCTAAGTGAAATATGCCAGCATTAAGAGTCGAATCTCATATGTACTGCCTCTTATATGAGAGACAGGAGTTGAGTTCACAGAGAGAAAACAGGATAGTGATTTCCAGAAGCTAGGAGAAAGAAGCTGGAGAGCTGATACTTATTTAATTTATATGAGCGCATTGCCCTCCACCCCTTCAGACACACCAGAAGAGGACATCAGATCCCATTACAGATGGTTCTGAGCCACCATGTGGTTGCTGGGAATTGAACTCAGGACCTCTGGAAGAGCAGTCATGCTCTTAATGGCTGAGCCATCTCTCCAGCACAAGAGCTGGTGCTTAATCAGAGATTTTGTTCTACAAGATAGAAAGTGTCCTGGCCGTTGACCAAGGCAGGTTACAACCTGCAGTCCTAGAACTAGGGAAACTGAGACAAGGTTGTTGGGAATTCAAGGTCAGCCAGGGGTATATATAGTAAATCACAGACCACTGTGAGCTATAGCAAGAGACCCTCTCTAAAAAAAAAAAAAAAAAAAAAAAAAAAAAAAAAAAAAAAAAAAAAAAAGCAAGAAAGCAAGGAAGCAAGCAAGCAGAGGAGTCACAGGGACTGGTTACAGTACAAATTACTGTAGTCAAGGCAACTAAAGTGTACACTTAAAAATTAAAACAGCAGACTTCCAGGCCACGTGTACTTTGCTACAATTAAAGTTTTTCAAGTGAGCAATTAAAACTATGCAACTACTATGCAAAGAATAAGAACAAGACATACCTTAAAGGGAAGCAAAGGAGATGTGAGGAAAGTAGAGATCAGGTCGGTTGGTGCTTTGAAACAGCACTTCAGGAGGTCTTTTACCTTCTGAATCCCCAGCTCCACCCTGAAGCTGTGAAGGACTGAAATGACCCAGGGCCATTGCATGCAAAAGAATCTTAGAGGCCAGATTATGCCAGACAGGCTCCTACTCTGCCAAAGAGGACAATCCAAGGAAAAATGACAGGGTCAGAGGCAGGCAGGAGAACGGCATTGGCTGCGAAGATAGGTGTGCATGTGACTGAAAGAAGAAGCAGTCCCACTAGGCAGAGTAAGGAAGACAAGTGTCAAAGGTGGACAGGTCCCCAAATGGTCCAGGACAACTGAGTATGCCACTGAATTGACTTGTAAGAAAGTCAAGTTGAAAAGGACTTCCCTAAACGGCCACAGACAACATTAAGAGACCATTCTTGATGAAGCAAAAAAAACATACAGAAAATCACAGTTGGGAAAGGCCAGCAGGAAATGAGTTTGGAGGGCCATTGTCCTTCAGTAGGCTGGGGGCTGGGTTTCCAAGGTAGTCTGTAGAAATACTTCTGTTGCCTCCAGGGAAACAGAAATAAACACTAATTGAAGTAAAGTCTAGGTTTTCCCAGTTAACTCACAGAAGATCTATTCTAGAGGAGTGTGAGAGGATACCCATTTCAGCCAACTTTTTAATTTGCTTCTAGTGCTGGGCATTTAAACTTAACGTAAACAAAGAGCCTTGGCAAAGTTTTGAAAGAGCACTGCACAGCCAGGAAAGGGAGTCCCTCAGTGCTCGAATGGCCAATCTATAGCTCTCTCAGCAACACTAAGTGTGTGGCCACTGCCTCAGTCCTGCCTTCCCATCTTGGTGCTTTCAAGAGGAGATGGAGTCCTATGTCACCTAGCCATTAAGTTTTAGAGGCAGAATTCCTTCCATGGAGAAACCACCTCATCTCTGCCAGCCTGTAGCTCAGCTGAGCCCCACGAGCCAAGAGGAAGGTCTCCTACAATTCTCCTCTGCAAACCCAACAGCAGTGGCCCTGGTCCCTCACCTTCCCAGGATACACGTCAAACTTCTCAGAGACATTTGTAAATCACTGAGACTATGTCTTAAAATTCTTCATCGCTTTTCCAGTCACTAAGGCCAGACCTAGATCTCTAAAGAGTTGCAGCTTTTAAGACAGGAAGAGGTCCATATTCCAAAATAAAGGCGGCAGCTTTTTAACATTCCTGTTTCCACTGAAGCTAGTTTTCACTTTAAAATACTTGGCACAAGCTCCGAAAGCACTGGGTGTATAGACACCCACAGGCCGTCACACTTAAAAACAAAACATCTATCGGTCGGACTGCCTTTGTGGCTATTCATAAAGTCTCCTCCTATAAATACAGAATTTAGATCAAATCAAGATAGTACCATGTAACACCCCCAGCCCAGGGCACCTCCATAATGGATAAGAATAATGATGGAAAGGGTAGGTAGGCCACGTCTTCCTCTTTATTCCACTCTCTGTTTTCTCAAAAAGTCGCTTGCTTTGTTTCACATGTAGTAGCTGTTATTGATGATAAGGTCCGGATCATTCCACTGGAGAATTGTCTTTATTTCAGCCAAGCAGCAGTCTAAGAATGTGTCCATAGACTAGTACAAAATGTACAGCTTGCCCAACATGAATCACGGTGATAGGATTAGGCCCGAAGGGAGCTATGACAACTCTCTACAAGTAACTGAAAGGTGCGAATGGCAGGGAGGGAGAGGAATTATTTAAAGAGGTCCGAGGTATATGTGAGGAGGGATTAAATTAAGCAAAGGAAAATTCAGGTTTTATATCAAGAAAAGACTCCTAATGGCAATATGTTATAAGACTAGGTTCCCACAAAATGCATTGGAAGCCTTGGGACTGGAGGGCATTTTAGCTGAAACTGGAATAAAACAGGAAATGGAAAACGAGGAGGAAAGGTCATAGGGCAGTAGGGAGGACAACAGACCCCCAGCCCTCTTCTCTTACTTTGTATCTCTATGGATTCAACCAAGGAAAAAAAGTCTTAAGGAGGCTGTCAAAAATGGCAGGAGAGATATGAGATACGCAGCCTCTGTTTGGAACAAATACCGACCTAGGTGGGTTTCCTCCGGGCTGCTCACCCATTGGAATTGAATACACCAACTATTACTCACGTTTAAAGCAGCATATTAAAAGCAACAGTGTCACTTCTACAGCAGTTAAATTGAGCCAAGTGCCTTGCTGCGTGCTTCACATATATCAAGTCATTTCTGAATCAGGAAAGCCTCTGAGGCTGTTCAGTTGGGGGAACTGAAGGAAATGCCTGCTACCACAGGCTATATACCATAGCATGTGTAGGCCTAGGAGAGCGTCAACAAGCAGATCTGAACTCTTGTGGTTGAGAGCTCAGCATCTGTACCTCAGTTCCTGAGGGCTCCATCAGTAAAGGGTTCTCCATACAAGCCTGAGGACCTGTGCTTGGTCTCACAACCAATGTCTTAGAAGCCGGGTGTGGTGGCATGCACTGAGTCCTATCACTGCAGAGATGGAGTTAGGTGGATCCCTGGGGCGCTCTGGATACTCAGTCCAGCCTACTCAGAGAGCTCCAGGCCTCAGTGGGAGACCCTGCTTCGAAAACACCACAGTAACAGTAGTCAGGCTGTTCTCTGGCCTGCACATGTACACACACTCATATGCATGAAAGAGAGAGAAGGAGGGGAAGGAGGGGAAGGAGGGAGGGAGGGAGAGGGAGACAGAGAAAGAGAGAGAGGAAGGAGGGAAGGAGAGAGAGAAGGGGGAGGGAGGGAGAAAGCAAAAGAGAGGTAGAGTAGGCAATTAAATCTACAGTGAGACGAGTCTGTCTTCTCCCTTAACTGACTCAGTACGGGTTCTATAAAGGGCACCTGAAAGGCAGGTCACTCCTTCCCAGGAGCAGGATCAAATCAGGAGCTTATGTTAAATTGGACCATTCTAGCTACATGTCTCAGCCAAGTTTAGATTTGTAATTTAGTAGAAAAGAAACTTTTGAAGGAGCCCTTTGATTCAATTCTCCTGACCCTTGCGAAATAAACCTTCTTAAGACTGAGTTATGGTATCAATTTGCTTCAATCCAACAAATATGTACACTGTTACACACTCGAGGGGCTAATATCTGGCTGGGGATCAGACTAGTTCATCTCCAAAGTGGCTGGAGAAGGTACTGTGGGCGCAAACTTCCAGGAGCAGCAGCGCACGGAAGAAGCTGAAGTGAGTGGAGAGAAAACAGAATTGTAGGGGCAGGAAGGTGGGGCCAGGGGTCTGTCGGGACTATTCATTCTTTCCGTGAGCTGCATGAAAAGGACTTGTTAAGTGCCTACCATGTGCCAGGAACTGAGGATGCCGCGGCCAGTTTCAGACTTTATGGAGCTCACAGCAGTCAGAAGACAAACAACAACCAAGAGAAGTTCAAAGAACAGAACCATAGAAATACTTGAGACTGGGTTCTGGGAAGACCTCCCAGAAGAAACAGCCATTAAAGTACCATGAGGGGAAACCCTGACTCCCAAGCAGGCATTATAAGAGACCAGAGTTGGTGGAACTCACCAAGACTAGGTGAGGCTCTAGTCAAGCACACAGGACAGAGGGGCAGTTGAATTACAGAGCAGAAGGCACACAAAGGACTCTGACATTTATCCCAAAGGCCTGCAGACATTACTGCAAGAAATGGTCCAGAGACAGTAAAGCAGAATGATAAATAACCATCTTCTCAATTGGATGCCGGTGGGTTCAGATCACTCTTATGTACGATGTGAACCTATCTTGTCCTTGTGGATAAAATGGTAAAACCAAACACAACCTACCCAAGTAAATCTGGTACCTATCACTGTTACTGTTGATTGGGAGAATGAGATCTGAACCAAATTTGCAAAGCCATTTTTCTTATTATTGCCAAAAATGTGATGAGATTACTTATTCAGCATTTGCCTTGAATTAACTGTTATAAATAATCTACAGATAACATAAAGTATAGGAATATATACATAGGTTATATGCAAATATTATGGAATTTCATACATAGTATTGAGCATTGGAGGTTACATTATATGTGGGGGTCCTGAGGTGAACCCCCATGGGTCAAAAATGACTGCCATTTCATTTGTACTGAAGGCCCAGTTTCCACAGACTGAAATGGCCAACTATGGAAAGCTTCCGTCTAGGACACTTGGTAGAGCAAGGCTTTTCTCAGGCACTTGCCTGTGAGTTGCCATCCTGTGATGTGAATGGCATCATCAGTTGGGGAGGATCTCTAGAGATGGCCGCCCTGAGCAGCCTCAGCTTGGCCTGACATCAACCACATTGGGGGGGCACCTGAAGCTCACAGAGCACAGGCGTGGCAAGCTGAGCACAGGTCTTCTCAGGCTAGCTCATCCCTGTCTCACTAGTGAGGATTGGGAAGGAACTTGAAATCTGGATGCTCAATTTGCATATACTATCTGTATGAATATTCCTGAGGTACCCTGGACCCAGTGAAGCTAAGAGAAAAATTCCCTGCTCTATTTTATAATTTTATGCCATTTTCCATCCCTGTCAGAGTATACTGATTGAGCCCAATAGAAGGGCTTGTCTATTGCACGGGCAGCCCATCATCCTGATTTCTCCAGTCAGAACACACATCTTGTTGGTAGTTGTCACAGGGCACTTAGACTCGAAACCTGCTGCCTCTGCCCAGGACTCGGGGCAGATTGATGAAGGAAATGGATTTATTTGCAGTTTGGCCAAACCAGGGAGAAAAAACATTGAGTTTTCTCTCTGCTTTTTCTGTGGTCAAGCTATGACGTTATAGAAAAGGTGAAGCAGCAGCCAGGAAAAGCGCAGGCTGTTAGGTCTGTGAGAACTGCTTTCTAGAGGCCAAGTTCTGCTCTGGCAACTCTCCAGCCTTTCCCTAACCCACTGTGGTGTTCACAGAGTCTATGGTTGCAACACTCTCGGAGAAGAAGAGGACAGGAACATCTCCGTCCAGGAATCTACACTCCACTCTCCACTTTATCTCCTTCTTCTTCTCCTTCCTCTTCCCCTTCCCACTTTCTCTCTCATCTCTTTCAGTTTTTAAAAGCCACACAACAAACTGCCCTGGCTGCTCTTGTCTTAGGCCCTGTGGCCTTGCCCCTTAGTGGAACTCCATGTTAAGTACATAAAGAAAGCCAGCTCTGATCAGAGGCCTATAAACTAAGGCAATGCCCAGGCCTGAAGTCTAGAGCCAGAGCTGAAGACTGAGCCTCCCCCTCCTCACTAAAACAAAGGGGTCACAGGCTTCCCAGCAAACACAGACAGGGCAAACATCCTAAACTCTTACGTTTTCACTAGAGCTATGAAACCCTTAGTCAAGTAAAGCAACAATTAAGGAGATCAGCACACAATGAACCATAGCCTTACGAAGGACAGATAGATGGACATGTAAAGACTCCTCCTGACCTCCATATTCTCCTCTCTCCTCTGCTCCCAGAACAGGAGATGCAGGGAGGAGCCTGAATGGCTTGTTTCCTTCTAACTTTTCTGAGGTCTTGTACTCATGCTGTCCAATTCTCCATGGCAATTCTTGTTCCCTCAAATGCATTCTCTCCTTATACTAGGATAATGGTCCTCATTCTGTTGCCCCATTCAAAGGTCATCTTTTAGCTTATTTAAATCAAAGAGGTTTCCTTCCAAAAACAAGGATGTCTGAGCAGGCTAATGGCATCTGGGAGGTTTAGATTATAGCATCAATTTCCTTTAAGAAGCGATTCATCTTATCTCTCTATAAATAAGAGATAGTGCACTAAGCATTATTTATGGCCAAAGAAAAAGATAACAACACAAACTTGCATAGAGATGGTGAGAAAGGCGATGATTAATTACCAAATTAACGAAGAAGCAAGTTTGTTGATATGTTAAAATGGGAGAAATAAGAGAACTGTGGTACTGGTTCTTAGCTAGAATGGGTCCCGGTGAACAGAGGCAGTAGGCCCACTGGGGACCTCAGTATGGCAGATAGAGATGTTATCTCAGGGTGAGTTAAAGTTGTTCTGAGCATCTGAGAACCATGAAGTAGACAGAACAGAAGGAGGGATCAAGGAGACTGCTAAGAAGGAACCTTGTCTCCCTTGACTGTTTTCTGACCTTGACTTGGGGACCCCTGCTAGGTAACATGATGCAGCCACATGGTAGAGTGTCACAAGTGGCCATTGTAACCCACTCTTGCCTGTTTTGTAGCTACTGGCTTGGACAATTTTCAAAGATCCTTTAGTCAAACACTGCTTTAGATTACAAGAATACACTGTGACAAATTTCAAATCTCTTAATCAAAACTAAGGTAAGAACAGAATTCATTTCGCCCCAGGGAACAAAATATATTAATACATTCAAGGTTACTAGGACATTTAAACTTCCTTGCCTGGGCCTGGCATATGGGAGCTAGTGATGCTATCCACCTTTCACACCAGTGATCAGGGAACATTAACAGTTACTCTAACTGATGAAAAACTTAGGTCAATAATTTTCCTAGTGCATATGTAAAACCTATTTCCTAAGTTACATTCTTTGCATTAACATATCACATTTATGACCATCATATCTATTTTTTCAAGTGCGTTTATATTCAGACTTGTCCTTCGTGGATAGATATTTAAATTGTAAGTAAGGTCTGGGCATAGTGATGTGCTTATATTCTTGGCACTTGGGAGGTGAGGCAGGAAGTTCAGAAGTTCAAGCCCACCTTCAGCATTATCATCAACATGACCATCACCACCACCTATCCAGAAAACAAGGTGTTTCTACCCTAGGACTGAAATGCAGAACTCATACCCTGACTAGAAATCTCCAGTTTCATGAAGTTTATAGGTTTCAACTACTCCTCTATGAAGGTCCTAACCACCTGTTCTGTAGACCTATGAGGCTGAAGTAACGGGAATAGATATTTATCACCAATATGTTTACTCTGCCATTTTGCTCCAGCATTTTTTATCTAAAACTGTTGAATATAAGAATTTTAACAAGTATTTTGCCAATACTGATGAATCTTTATTATAAGGAATTTCTGGTCTATACTCAACCAAGTTGATTAAATTCCTTCATCAAATGCTGATTGTAAGAAATTACTATTACTGCCTATTTTTCTCCAATTTTCAATCTTGTGTCACTGCAAGTATCTTCGCTGGGATCAATTCATTCTTATTAGAATTACATAATAGCAAGATAATTCATTTATCAATTTTGTTCAAATCAGGCATTCGGTAAGCTTTAAGATTAATCTTTCAGCCAGGTTCAAGTTCCACAGTTCAAAGTCACAGACCTACATTATCCAAAAAGATCGCATCCTTCTCTGGGTTTGTTTTAGAACCAAAGTTTACAGGGTCCAGTCAGCATCCTCTTTGAGTTTATTTTTACATTGATTATTTCTTGCAGTAATTTTCATTATTAATTCAATGAAAGCCTGAACGTTCCATTTAATTTCAAAGTGACTCAAAGAATTACAATTACAAATTTCATGAGACAGAGCTAGAGAGAAAAGTGGGGGTGGAAGAAGCACGTGGGTGAGTGGCTCTTCTCACCCTGGCTTATGGAAGGGCTGGAGGCAGTCCCTGTGTACATGGCTGACAGCCAGATGCTTCCCAGTTCCACTGCCTAAGTCATCCCAGAGTCCAGTGATTCTGACATTCAGTGATCCTGAATGTTAGCTTTAACAATGTCAAGGTAAAATGTACTCATACAAACTCATGTGTTTAAATAGTTGGTCGGTCACCAGTTGGTGGCACTGTAGAGTGACATGGAACCATTAGGAGCTGGGTCTAATAGGAAGAAGCAAGTCAGATGGGGGAGAACTTCGGTGTGGTGGAGTGAATGAAAAAGACCTCCATAAGCTCAGAGGGGGTGGCATTATAGGGGGCGTGGCCTTGTTGAGGAAGTGTGTCACTGGAGGTGGGCTTTGAGATTTCAAGTACTCATACCAGGCCCAGTGTTACTCTCTTTTCCGGCTGCCTGTTGATCTGGATTCAGAACTCTCACCCACCTCTCTAACATGGTGTCTGCTTGTGTGCTGCCATGTCTCTCACCATGATGACCTGAACCATAAATCTCTGAAGTGTAAGCAAACTGCCAACCAAATGCTTTCTTTATAAGAGTTGCCGTGGTCGTGGTATCTCTTTATGGCAATAAAACCCTAACTAAAACACTTAGGTTTTAAACTGGGCTCTATTTCCTACTGAGTCTCTGTTCTTCCAAGATATAGAGTGGTCAGGAGTCCTATACCTCACAGTATGGCCACCATAGTGATCAGATGTCTCCTACCATAAAAGACTGTATCACCCTGGAGTCAACAAATCCTCCATTTGAGTCAGGTGTTTTGCCCCAATATCTCTATCTCTCTCTCTCTCTCTCTCTCTCTCTCTCTCTCTCTCTCTCTCTTTTCTCTCTCTCTCTCTCTCTTTCTCTCTCTCTCTCTTTCTCTCTCTCACACACACAGTGATTAGTAAGGCAACTATTATCATACTTTTACAAACAATTATACATCTGCAGAGAATGGCTCATTGCCTATGAATAAAAAAAACGCATTAATATCTTTTCCAAAGATTACACATAACAGAAAAATGGAGCTTCTACCAGCGCAACATGATGAGAGGAGGGAACAGTCCGATTTGAAGGAAAATGTAACAAAGTTCAATGTGGCCAAATCTGTGGGTATTTACGATACAGTTGTGGGTAAGAAGTTTGGAATAATGAAGAAATACTTGCATACCGCCAGACATTCGATGTAAAATTCTTGGGGCATTCTTCACACTTGTTTTCAAAATGAAATAAGATGTTGTGTCTCGTGGATGGGAGACTTGCCATTTGAATATATTTACAACATCTTAAAGCCTGTTGTGGGACCTAACGGCTCGTTCCCTGGATTCTTCATAGTTGTTGTATATTTAACTTTATGTCTGTCAGGAACACACGTACCTCAGCATCATACTGTTCATTCAAGCATCAGAGAGCACGGGGGAAGAAATGCTTCAACCCCAAAGGGGGAAAATTGAAAATAAAGAAGAAAAGGAGAAAAACTTAGAAACCTTATCTGGGCTTTGGTTCAAAACAAAATCCGTTCCAACCTATAAAATATTGCCAAAAATCTTGCTATAGTGCAAACATTCAGTTGTCAAGCAACTGAAAAATTTATGGTGGTTTTTCTGCAGATTTGTGGGGCTACTGGAACCTGCTATAGAAAAGCTTGCACAGATATGACAGGCATTTGAACAAACCTTTCTATCATGTAAGGGGCTTTTGTAAAGGATGAGCTTGGCAATTTCTTCCATCCTGGACTGAGTGTGGTGTAGAGAAGGACCGGGGATCTGGGGCAGAATTTAGGGGAACTTAACACAGCACTTTTACTGCAACCTAACAATACTGTGGACTGAGTCATTCCCATGGACTAGACCTCATGAGTGAATCAAAATAAACACACAGAATGTTTCCACTTTGATTTGTAGGCCACCCAGGTGACCAATCACTCAGGACTGACAGGGTTTGTAACAAACCTACCCAGTTGTATGCTTAAGACAACAAAGAGGAATGCCTAGACAGTAAAAAACACGGCTGACTTTCAAAGTGCTCAGTCCTGTAAATACAGGTTGTCAAAATGTTCTGTTCTTAGAGATGGCTTCCTTTCTCCTCTCTACCTCATCAGCCTGTTTAGTGTTCTGCACGGGGGCCAATGGGCTTTCCTGCCAGATGAATCTGAGATGGGGAAGGGAGACAGGTCATAAGGCTGATTGACCAGGATTGCCAGCTCTGCAGAGGCAGGAAGCTTGGGTCTCCAGGGGTGACCCTCTTTGCAGCTGTGCCCTTCCCCCTGACTCAGGAGCACCGGCACACGCAGCCATCCATGAAGTCAGAGTGAGGGCGGTGAGGAGCTGACAGCATCTGCTAGGAGCCAGCCAGGGAAGCCATTGTGGATGGCAGAGAGGAAAAACTTGAGCAATTCGCCACGGCCACCATGGAGAGAACACACTTTTAAGGGTATAAATTTCAAAAGTAAGATTTGGAAAGCAGTGTTAGAGAAAATGGCTATTGTCTCCGGTTAGTCCAGGCCAGCAGACACAATAACCCGCGGGCCGGCGGACACAAATGACTCTGCTCCACCTTTCCTCGCTTCCTCCTGTTCCCTTCCCACCACCCAGACAGAAGCAGAGATCCTCACACTCACCCTGAAGAGAGAAAATTATTAATTTAAGGCATATCGAAATACACTTTATAATGTATAAATATAATACCCAATAGACTCCTGAGAGACACACTAAATTAGTCCCACTTGTGAAGGCCTTAATATTAGTTCTTTCCCCTTGGGAAGAATTTGAAATCCCAGAAAAACCAACCTTGATTTATTTTGTTTCTACACAACAGCAATACACACACTCCCGTAATGTTTAAGCAACGTCACTCTAACGCAGATCCTGTCCTGGCAGAGCGGACTCCACTCAGAAAGGATGGGTACTAGCGAGTGAAGGAAGTACTTAGGTCCCATTTCTCTTAACACAGAAACAATGCATTAAGGCTGTCTGCCTGTTCAAGGAAGATTGTTGTCTTTGATGTCTGTGAAAAGGTTCAAACAGCACAAACTCAGACACACTTTCCTCATCTTAATTCTGTAGCCAGAGAGGCCCAATCACTGAGTATTTACCCTAAACTGAAAGCTTAATGGGATTGTATATGATCCATAGAAAGTGACCCAGTTACCTCAGAAGGTCTGAGATAAACACACACATATGAACACTCATATACTCCCATACACACATATACACACACATGCACACACATTACATACACCCACACTCACACACATACACATGCACACACATACACACACACATTTACACATACACACATGCACACACATTACATACTCATACACACATTACACACACTCATACACACTCATACATGCATACACACACAACACACACATGCACACACATTACATACACCCACACTCACACACATACACACACACATTCACACACACACACACATGCACACACATTACATACTCATACACACATCACACATTACACACTCATACACACTCACACATGCACACACATACACACATTCACACACACACATGCACACACATTACATACTCATACACACATCACACATTACACACTCATACACACTCACACATGCACACACATACACACATTCACACACACACATGCACACACATTACATACTCATACACACATCACACATTACACACACTCATACACACTCACACATGCATACACACATACACACACATGCACACACATATTCACACACATGCACACATATTACATACTCATACACACATCACACATTACACACACATTACACACACTCATACACACATACACATATTACACATACACACATACATATTTACACATACACACATATACACACACACATACACATTCACACCCACACATACACACACCCAAATATACACACACACATACACATGCAGACACATACACACACATACGCATGCACGCACGCACGCACACACATTCACACACACACACACACACACACACACACATACTCTCGGAGCAAAGCCAAATAGTATAACCTTCTATTTTCCTTATTCATTCAACCAGTAGATAATCTGGACTTTTAATTTTATTTTTGCTGTTTCAACCAAAGGCCTTACATGTGCTAAGCAAGCTCTCAATCACCGAACTCTCTCCCCAGCCCAGAAAGGTAACCGCAGCACACTTTCCTTGTCTTTCTCATACCCCTAACCCAGCTGGCTTCTCAACTATAGGAAGAAAAATGGTGACTCTGAACATAAAACAGTAACAATAATATTTAAAAATAACAACAACCCCAATCTAAGTCTAGTTTGAATTTCTAAGTCAACCATCAGTAGTGGGCTGACCATAACAGGATTTGTAGCCTCAAGTTTGCACCTCTGTAGCCTCCACTCTCTCAAGTGAAGAGAGCAGAAATCTTGCTGCTCAAAAGACCTCAGGACCAAAACGTCCAGTGAAAGAAGGAGAAGGGTGGACAGGCGTACATACCCAACTCTTTGTGTCAACGATAAGTAAAAGAAATGTAATTACTGCCTCCTCTCAAGTCCAGAACGAGCTACTATCTGCACAACATATTAATAGATAACCGACACCAAAACATAAATAGAACTAAAGCCACAATTATCTTGATCAACACTTTTCCTTGGCGACATGAAACAATAAGAAGCCAACGATGATCAGGCCTCAGGAACGAAGAGGAAAGAAGGAAGGAAGGAAATTAACATGACTTAACTTTCAAAATATTTTTCAGCGATGCCACAGTCTTCCATTAAAATTAATGCACTGGTACATTTCCCTACACCCACCATCCAGTTAAAGTACAAGATCCATCATAGCCGAATTTTGTGACAATGGTTGAGTCTTCTGCAGTCTGTGTGCAAATTATGAAATAAGGAAAATGTGCTTCCATACCTCTGTCATTTGGAAAATGACACCTTTTAAGTCAATAACGCAATGCTTAGAGCGAACGGTGCCACAGCACAATATGACAGTGCAGCGATGCAAATGAGCACAAATGGAGAGATCGCTGCTCGCGCCCCAAACGCGCCGCACCAACACTCTCTGCGACGTGGATTTTGAATAGCACTTAAAACTCAGGCCTCCACACAGCATTCGAGTTATTTCCATTTGAGATTCCACCCCCACCCCTTTGGCCTGCCTCTCTTACTCCTCAGCAAATGCCAAAGAAAGAAGCAAGGAGGGCTAACAAAGAGGAGAGTCAAGCAAAGTTAAACCCCACTCTCCAGCCATTTCTTCCCTTCTGGGGGTCTATTCTCTTATGGATTTGAAGAGATTTGTGCCACTAAGAGCCATCAATGCTAATGCAGGTAGTTATGCCCTAGGAGCCCCTACCGCCCATGCCCAAAGCAGCCCCCAGCCTGCTGGCTGGTCCCCCATCACAGCCTCCCTTGTGATCTAACTGAAGAGTGTCCTGCAATTTCATCCCTTAATTGAGATCCTAGCATATGGCAGGGTTCCAAGGCCCTTGCTTGGGTTGTTTATCTTTCAATACTTTCAAGTCACTGATGGGCTAGGAGAGAAACCACACCACGATTTAAAGGGAAAGCTGTCTGTTCCCCGATCTTCATTTGTTTTCTCTCTTTTTGTGTCTAAATCTCTACCTGTCTTCCTCCATCCTAACAAATAACGAGTGACTGTAAGCACTGTTCCTCTGCACACCTCTGTACCACTGTGAATAGTTAACACACGTAATAAAGCAGCTCCTTCTTCTTTTCTTTTTTTTACAGTAGCTTGCCTTCCATTCTTTACAACTTGGTTCTTTTATTAGCTTTTGATCATCTTTTTTTTCTCCAACTTTTGAGTCTCTGAAAATCTGAAGGAAAAAAAATAGAGGTCACTGTAGGGAACTTGGTAGGTGAAGAGAGAGGATGGGGAAAATTTTCATTCTGAAATCAAGTGCAAGAGACCAGCTGTTGCTGTGGCCGTCATCTGCCTCACCACCTATAGCTCTTAGAATCAAAGTGCCGCTGAAAAGGAAAAGTCACAAGGGAGAAGAAGGTGAGGAGCGGAAAAGTGTGCCATTGTTTATAAATCAAGAACAAACTTACAAAAACTCAGTAGTCGAATGATTGTCTCAAATGCTCAAATGCATAAGGCACCAGGTTCAATATCCATCACTTAAAAAAACAAATCTTGAACGAAGAGGATCACTGAGTACATGTTAGCATGTGATGGACAAGCCTGGACAGACAGACAACTTATACAAGTACTACACAGCACTCTAGGACTCAGCTTTAATGGGCATGACATTCCTCGGTACAACTGGGGCCTTGGCCCATGACCTGAGCTACAGCCAGGTTTTGGTAAAAGAACCTTGTGGAGTGTTTATTTTTGACTGGGCTCCGTATGAATGATTTAGACTTCATTCAAAAACAAATGCACTCTGCTGCTCTTGAACTTAACAAGCAACAACAACAAACTTCACAATGGATGGGCAGCAGAGTTTCCTGCTTGATAAGCAGCCAAGGGAAAGAACTGCTATGAGAATGATGGACAACACGGCCCTGCAAGAGAAACAGACGTTTTCCACAAAACCAAGGCTCTGTGTGGTTGCAATGTGGAACCGAAGCAAAGCCTTGATGATTGACATGCATATGAATACCGCGATGAGGAATGTAAACAGAAAATGTTCCAGATGCAAGTGTTTTAACTTCACATCATAGAAAATAATGAATACTGAATAATGTAATTCAAGGTATTTCTATCTTGGGGTTCTAATGACTAACCACTTGAGCTCTGCTTTTGTGGTTTATAATGTCACGAGAACTCTCCATGGAATTATATATAGAATAAATGATAGGCAATGTTGGATTACAAGGCTATCAGGCTATAATACATAAAGTAAGTACCTAACATAGGCTTATAAATTATAAGCTTTTATGGCCTAGCATTTTACAGCATAATGTCACAAACTGCAGTGATACAATATATTGATAAAGGATATGATATCACATTAAGTTTCAAGAGAATGTCCCTGGCACTACATTAGGGCCAAGTTATTTCACATACTCTCGGTGCTGGAAGGCTCCTCAGAGGACACAGTTGGTGGTCCTTCAGCCTCCATCCTCGTGCCATTCGACATCCATGACAGATGGTCATTCTGCCTCCAACACATCACAACACAGTGTTGAAAATAGCAGTAGAAAATGTTGGGGGAACTGTCTGTGTGTACACAGGTAATAAAGGCCCTAGCACTAGGAACATACACAAAGGTTGAATGTTCACACTATAATACTCTTTAACACACACACACTTCATTTTTTTAAAATACAAATTGGTTGTAAAAAAAAAAGAAAAGATGCAAGACCTTCAACCTTTCTTATGTTCCCCTTCTTTGCTCTTACAACACAGTAATTATTACCCAGCCTGCACATCCCTTTTAATATAAATATTGTATTTATTTGTCTTTAGAAGTTTCAGGTTTAGTTTCTAGTAACAAAAAAAAATACATAATAAAGCTTCCTAAAGGTTAAAAATTAGTTATAAATGTTGGAAAGTTGTCCTAGTAACATATTTACAGATTTTTAGTTAACACATATTTTTGGGGGGGAAATTAATTGTATTACATTTATACAAGCATTAACATCTCCACATCTCATGTAGTGAGCACTTCAGCCTTTACTGTCTATACCCAAAGTTGAAAGCCATGTGATTAGGTAAAGATGTGCAAGCCATTACTTCTACAGGTAGAAGTCATCTGGCTTACACATCTTTTCCTAATCACACACCTAGAAAGTTCCCCATACTATTTCATCTAGATCCAGACTTCGTAGGCAGGGAAGAACAAAGGAGGAAGGGCAAAGGGTCCCAGGCAATGGAGAGGAGTTCTCTACTAGCCTCTGACAGAGCGTCATTTGTGTCTGCTCAGCTCTACCATGTGTATGAAAACAACAGAAAACACAAGTAAATCAGACCATCTCCTGCAGAAGGACAGCCTTCTGGGGACAGATTTCTTTTACACATCCAGTGACTCCAAGAAGCGATCCAGGAATATAAATAAAGGAACAACTTGTCCACGCTGCTCTAACCCCTCCTTTGCCCTATCCTTTCCTCTGACACCGTCACCTCCAAGCCAGCTGGTCTTTACTACTGTTTCCAGTTCAAGGTTATAAACAAAGACTCTAGTGCTGAAGAACTAAGAATACAACATGTATAAACAGAGATATAAACACAGACACACACACACCAACACACACACATACACACCAACACACATATACACACAGACACACACAGACACACACACATACACACCAACACACACATATACACACATACACACACCAACACACACACATACACACCAACACACACATATATACACATACACACACAAACACACACACACCAACACACATACACACCAACACACACACATACACACCAACACACACATATACACACAAACACACACACCAACACACACACCAACACACACACATACACACCAACACACATATACATACATACACACAGACACACACACACCAACACACACACACATACACACAGACACACACACATACACACCAACACACACATATATACACATACACACACAAACACACACACACCAACACACACACATACACACCAACACACACACATACACACCAACACACACATATACACACATACACACACAAACACACACACCAACACACACACATACACACCAACACACATATACACACATACACACAGACACACACACACCAACACACACACACATACACACCAACACACACACATACACACCAACACACACATATACACATATACACACATACACACACAAACACACACACATACACACCAACACACACACATACACACCAATATACAAATACACACACACACACACATGTTAGTGTACCACAACCACTCATCTCTGCTCCTATGGCATAAACTAGTCTTCATGATCCACTACTCACCAAAGCATTTCTATAGGAAATCAAGAATAGAGAGTCATGAAAAGAAAAGACAAAAAAAAAAAAAAAAAAAAAAAAGTAATTCTAACAACTGAGAAAATGTTTATGCAAACCTACTTTGGCTTGGTTATTGTCATTCAATAGAAATACTAATTACTTACTAGTGAAAAAGTGTGGGATGTTCCGTTCCATTCCTCTTTATACACAAAGGAGCAAGTGGAAGGTTTCACTTTCTATAGGAAGAAAAGCTTTTTTCTGTGGCCAGGTTTGTGGTTTAGTAGAAGTATTCATTTACCATGAAGAAGATCCCAGAAACCAGCCACCATCCCTGTAATGCGTGTATGAGCATGCTCGTACTCCTTCACACACACACACACACACACACAGTCCAAATGAACATTATTGACTTAAATCATGAGTTTAAAAACTTATTTGATAGGATGCAATTTGTATACCACCTTATGGATTATTGGTGGCTTGCTCTGCATAGTAACATTGATGGTCAATGCATAGGGAACATTCCTGGAACTTCTAAACTGACAAGAACCTTGAGACACATAATTTCCACTACTTTTTGGGGGGCACCTGGTGTGGAGAGTATGTTGCCCACCCCCCAGATGGGCAGAAAAGCACAGGAGGTAAAGTAACATTTCACACAACCACTAAGAAGTAGAAAGCATACTCAGAATCTGACCTCCTTTTAAATCCATGCAGTGTTACTGAGCAAATACCATGAGAGGTGGGGGGGGGGGTACACAGTGACTGGGAGGGGGGCAGCAGGGAGTGTCTGTAGCATGTGGTCAGAGGAACAGAGGCAGACCATGAGAGGTGGGGGTGGGGGGTGGTACACAGTGACTGGAAGGGGGGCAGCAAGGAGTGTCTGTAGCATGTGGTCAGAGGAACAGAGGCAGACACCTGGGAATGAGCATCTGTGAGAGTGCTGCTGGCTTGCAACTCACAAGACAACAGATTCCTCTCCTCTGCTGGGCAAAGAGTTTTACCTTTTATTCTTATTCACACTTGGGAAAGATGTAAAAATAACCTTTCTATCTTTCCTTGGAGGAATTTTTTTTATGAACCTCTTTTGGGGACTAATATACCAAAAGTTTCTGGGGAAAAAAACCTACAAACTGCATCTTTTTTAGGGCATAGATTAAGGGTGAATCTGTGAACAAAGAGCACCCTTGAATATTTTTATTACAAGTCCTTTTTTTTTTCTTATACTTAGAGCAACTTTCCTTGGTGGCACTGACCGAGCTTGGAGCCAGCATCCAAAGCCTTCCAAGAATGTAAAGCCAGGAAAGCAGATGGGTGTTCGCGTGATGAACCAAGAGAAGGGCTGCCCTCTGAGAGGAAGGGGCTGACTGGGGAGAAGAGCGGAAGTCTGCAAACCAAAGCCACAGGTAGGCCAGACAGTGTGGACCAGCACATCAAACTAGCAGAGAGAGAGCAAGGCTCATGCTGCCTCATCACAGGCAAGCCTTCGGGGAGACAGGCCTGGGCCCAAAATCACACTGTCCAGTCGGTGGAAAGAAGAATTCTGTAGAGGTGAGCTCTATCCTCCCTCTGGCCCAAACACAGACATAACAGAGTGTGAGCTCACACTCATGGGGGTCGGGTGGAGACAGAAAATGAAAGTCAGCAAGGACAAGCCAAGAATGCTATTCCATTCATATGTGATGAAACAACAGAAGAATCATTTTGAAAAGGCTATTCAGAGCCCTTAAGTAGAAAAAATATTTAAATCATATACAAAATGCCACAATTAACATAGAAATATTTAGGAAAAAAAAACACGGTATTCTCCCCCCATCCATCTTTTTACTAGGGATACCTGCCAATAAGAAAAACAAAATTTGAAAATCCACCAGGATTAAAGTGCTTCCCTGTAACAAGGAAATCAAAGACCACAGATGACTGTCAGTGGGAGGCACCACACAGAGTACAGATAAAAAGGGCCTTAAAATTTTTTAGGGTCCCCAATCCAAGTGTTCCCTGGATGCTTACAAGTGCTTAAACACAAAACATCCCACTCGAACGCATTAAGCGCCCAGAGAATGACTTTAACCACAGTTAGCCTGCATTGTGCTAAAAGGCAGCTGGTACCTCTTTTTGTGTAAGGAACAGGACAAACACTCCATCCAATGAAAGGACCGTGAAAATTGCACAGGAAAGCTGTCCTGAGCTCTGAGCATGCGTCAGACATCACTTCTGTGCAGCATTCTGCTCCCTCAGTGAAGCTTGCTTTGAAAATGAGCCTCCTTCTGTCCTCGGAAGAAGCAAGCACACCTGGCTACCTGGTTTAGCACACATTACACACAGAGATGCTTTCCCCTTCCTGACTGGTGAGACTGGCTCTGCTCTAAACTTAACACTTGAAGTTATCAGTACTTGGCAAAAATGGCCATCTAAGTCTAGTTCATGGGCTTGTCCTGGTCTACAGTCCAGCACAGGCTAATTCACAACTGAGGTGAGTCTCTAATTATTAGACAATAAATATCCATATAAACTGTCACAGGAGTATGCAGCATCAACGAGAACATTAGCTGAAAACACCAACTACACTCTTCAAGTTTATGTGTCTGCATTGAGTACAATTAATTCATTATCTTAATGTCTCACTAGAAAGCTGTTCAGAAAAAGAGAGTCAGGAAAAGTATTCAGTAGTGAAACATGACCTCAAACTTAAAAAACAAAACAAAACAATACACTGCTACAATCCTTGTGTCTATGACAAATTTGGCTAAATTTAAAGATATCTGACACATTTTAACTTCAAAAAAAAAAAAAATCTAATCTCTCCTCCATAGTTCACCAGACTATTAAATGCTATAATTTGCAAAATTCCAAAACAGTTAGTGTTTTAATCCATAGCCACTTTTAAACTAAATCAGTTTTTTTTTTTTTAAATTGATGGCTGCAGACAAGCCTATGAATGTAGCCACACCTAAAAAACAAGCCAAGACCATTTTCCCTCCCCCTAAAAATTCATGAGTAGCCACAGCTGGAACTGTTTTATCCTGGCCAGCAAACTCTGTGAGAATGTTCCCCTTGTCTTTGTCTGCGGAGCTGGAAGACGCTGGACTCAGAGGTAGGGTTCAGTCCCAGGAGGACCCTGGGTAAACATGAGCTCCAGCCCCAGCCCCCTCCTGATAGGGTCAGGTGACATGGTGTCAAAAGACAGCCAAGGAAAGATCTAGAAAGAGCACACACAAGGAGGATATTTTTCTTTCTCTCTTCCAGTTATAATAAAGAGCAGAAATGGACTAGAGGTTTCCTTATTCACTTAGTAGGAAAGGGCTCGCCTCCTCCAGCCACTGTTTCTCATCCATATGAGTATAGGCTGAGAATGCGTGTGTTTCCTTTATTAGCTCACACGGAGCCCACTACCTTGCTCTGTTTCACTCCCAGCATTAAAACATTCATGAACTGAAATCTTACATGTCTTCTAAACCGTCCAAGCAGCCTGACTCCCTTGAAATTCAACAGCATCAAAAATAAGGGTATGTCACTACTAAAAGTTATGGAATGTATCTAATCAGAAAACAGTCTAAAATGTCCAAGGAGTCCCAGCAAGGCAAGAAGAGAGGGGACCGAGGGCTGGAAGACAATAAAAAAGAACCAGGGCTCCTAGGGATAAAGAGAGATTTCAACAAAGTAGCAAGAGTTGGCAAGGAAGGTGGCAAACGCCCAAGTTATGAAAGGGGGAGTGTACAAAGCATGACAGGCAGATGTAATAAAAGGAAAGCATCATAAAAGAGAGAGCAAGAGGGAGATGAAGAAATATGCCCAAAGAACGGAGACAGGTACAGTGGGAGCATAAAAAAAGGAAACAACACAGAAGCGATGACGTGCCTAAAACCTGAAAAAAAAACTTTCTGCATGTAAACAAAAGTGTCTTCCAGAGAGGGAGACGACAGTGGTGAGTGTATGTGTGTGTATGCTCGTGCACACACACACACACACACACACACACACACACACACACAGCATCAGGCTTCTGACAATTTCAAAAGCCACATCTAAAATTTCATTAAAAAGAGCCCAGCTGCTTCCTTCCCCTGACTTTGTCTTTAAGGACTTAGCTAAGCTGAAGGAGTGGCCAGAAAAAGAAGGGGAAAAAAAAACCCACTTCAACCCATCTCTCTCAAATTCTTTTATTTCAGCAATGCATTAAGCAATCTCCCTGCAGAGTTATTCTCTTCTTCCTGGTGTGGATAAAGCTCCCCCTGGGGAGCTCTGTAATTTCCAGCTTCTCCGAATTCAGGTATTAGTAAAGACCGCTTGGGGACACGCAACAATATAACTCTACATTTTCAGGCATTCGGAGAGAACCCCCTAAGGGTCCCAAGTTCAAATTTCTGAAATGTAGGCATTGTAAAAGGAACCTCGGGGGACTCCAGCAATAGAAATCTGCTGAATTCAAAGCATTTCCTAAGCCCTGGCAGGAGCCTTTGCTCCCACTGGAGGCTTTTTATAAAACATGTGTTGCTGACATGTTGACAGATTGCTCAGTGAAGTGTTAGGTGCATACACAGGCTGGCCATTTAGGGGGACATCAGTTTACCCTTCATCTCTACCTGAAGCACCATGTTTTATACATTACCCGAGGACAGGCGAAAAACAGACACTTTCCAACAAAGTATAGTATCACTTGGCAAAAGACAAGCCACCTCTCACACGCACCTCTAGCCACCTCCTAGGATGGAAAGATGGATTCTGTAGTTATATTTCACACACACACACACACACACACACACACACACACACACACGCACTGAGGCAGGGCTGGAATCTCCCCAAATCACAAAAAGGTCAGAAAATGAATTAAGTGTACAGTGCAAGGCCTGGGCTGAAAATTGCCTCCATGTATCAGGCCTGCCACCCTTGTGCTACGCAGGCCAGAGCTCCGAGGGTATAAGGAGCAGAGGAATTTTCTAATGACAGCTGACTGTTGGGAGGTAATCTGATCAAAGGCCGATATTAAATCCAACTTCTGCTCATATCAGGGTATTAGTGATGTACGACTTAATAACCCAGCCGCTCCAAAAGTGCTGCCGTGGCAACAGGATGGAAATTGGGATAATAATGTATTCATGGTGCTGGCGACCTGGGGCTGCAGTGCGCGCTCTCAGGGGAGGGCACTTCACCCTGAGCCAGACGTGTCTGGGCAAAATCACTTCACAAAGGACAGGAGTGGAATACTGAAGAGCTCTGGTGCTGATGAGAGTGTCGATAAGGGGAAGAGTGGGATGGAGAGAAGGGAGGGAAGGAAAAACATTTTCAGCAGAAGAGCGTGAGTGGTGCTTCTCTGAAAACCTGATGGGGCTCAAGAAGCTCTCGGCGACAAGCACTAGCAAAATGGGTAATTATTAAATGAACATAGAACTACCTCCTCAGCAAAGGGCTGGAGGAGGAAGGAAGGCAACGATGTGACAGGATCAGCCTCCACCGGCTGCCGCCCTACCTACCTGCACAGGAAGGACCTCTCTACCACCAGAAAGGCCCGTTCCTCTTCATCTCAACGCATGACCATGCTCAGGCTGCTATGTTATTCCTACAGACAGAGAAAGACATTTGCCAGAAGGAAAGAAAGGTCATGCATGCATCAGTGACAGACAGACTACAGATCTCTCCCTACGACACTATAATCCATAGTGCACCTCTCCTGGGAATCGAAGTGGGGGAGCAGAGCACCGGCTGGTGAGAGAGGGAGGCTCAGTCATCTCCATAGACAGACTCCCTAACAGGCTATCCAAGCCCACAAGGCCAGACCACAACACACAAACATAGGATATCACTAGAGGGACTTAGGAGGTTGGTTGATTTTACAAATTTACATATGGATGCATATAAGTACATATAATAATCAAAGAGTAAAATACCATGAATTTGAGAAGGAACAGAGCAGGACACATGAAATGCAGGGAGGGAAAAGAAAGACAAAATAATGTAATACTGTACTCATAAAATTCTCAAATATAAATTTAACTAAAATGAAAATATAGACAAAAAGGGTGTGTTAGATGACTGAAAGGGGGGACTAGGAAATTTAATGAAGTGGAAAGGGGGGTGAGAGAAGACACTAGAATGTCCCAGGGGCACTGCATCATGTCATGTGCCCACCTAGGCTAATATAACACGGGAGCCTCTGGTACCCTGGACTGAGGAAATGAGAGCACATCCAAGGGTGATTTCAATTCCAAATATCTTTTGCAAATTACATCATAGGGGACTTTCATTGGCTGAATACATCTTTAGAATATCAGAGGAGATTCCAAAAGAAAACTGATGGACAAGGAAGCATGTACTTTAGGGAAGAGTCTTAGAAAAGGTGCCCCCCTTCTTATCTTGCTTCCAATACTTTCTTTGCTACAAGGAAAGGGCTTCTCTCTGCAGCCAACACAGAATATCCTCAAAGAACAAAGAGGCCAAACATAAGCAATGGAACGTGGTTGAAACGTGGTGGCAGGCATCACTCCTGGGGGCCAGCGGCTTCTCTTCTGAGGAAAGCGACTCCCAGTAATCATTCTGACATGCCGGGCCCAGCAGATGCTAATTTCTTCTTCTTGCAGTGCTGATGCCAACAACGTACACATTGTACTCTTAAGCACTCTTCCTGCCTTTCCTAGTATTACAGATAATTTTCTAGTTGCAGAGTGTACTTATTACAAGACTGTCAGAGGAGTTTTTGTTTCAACAACACGTTAACTTTACTGCACTTATAAAAAACATTATGTGTCCCCAGTGATTCTGTGTGTTTAAGAGCAGCGAAATGTTATTGATCCCGGTGTGACAAATCAAGAGTTAGGTAATGTCTACAAAACTCAATTTTCTGCAAGACATAAAAACCCTTTTTATGAAACCCCTCCTTGAGAAATTCAGGAGAAATTCCAGGCAAGAAAAGTTAAAAAAAAAAAAAAAAAAAAAAAAAAAAAGGAGACTATAAAGGCCAGTCAGCATGCCTTCCTAGTGCTGTCCAACTCTAGTCTAGTGACAGACATGTGACTATAGAGGCCAACTTATCCAGTATTTACTTTCACTATTGTAAAGGCAATAAATAAATAAATAAATAAATAAATAAATAAATAAATCTGCATGAAATTTAAAGAATTGTTCTTACCCAACTAGACTTCTTCAGAAAGTGCATGAAAATAGTCTTACTACATAAGCTCACATTCGCACCCAGAAGCCCAATTCCACTCTGTATCTATTTGGATTCATCGCCAATGGACTCTCACAGAGGGTGTCTGAGCCTGCAGCAACCCAGGCTAAAAACATGTCCTCCAGAGTCTCACAGATGATCACCTTATTCTCAGCAATCTACCCTCCTCTCAAAAAAGACAAAAAACCAAAAAGCAAAAAAATAAAACAACAACAACAAAATATCCTTTTGCCATTGATATCTGGCTGTGACTACTCCCCGATCATTTGCATCCTTAGAAATTCCAGAACTCCATCTACACATGAGGACTACCCCCTACCCCTACTGTTGTTCCTGGGAAGAACTGCTTCTGTGTTTCATTACCAAGCGAGTGGGATGGCTTTCGATGTGCACAATACAGGGCTTAAGTTCTTGCAAAGATAAATTTGTGACAACTGCCACTGTACTGCCACAGAATATTAGAACATCCATTTCTCATCATTTTCCCCTGCAAACTTGAGTCTCTAACAGGGCTGGCCTTCTGTCTGCCTCCGTCCTCAGCTCTCCTGTTGGGAAATCAGTTTTCCAGGGCTGCTGGCAGCTCCCTCTTTCTCTCTTCTTCCTTCCTTCCTTCCTCCTTTTCCTCTACTGCATCTGTCATTATCAACTGCATTATAACACTTTTCTTTTTTATATAAAAAACCTTCAAGAAAGAAAGAAAGAAATCATTTGATTTTCATTGCCCTGGAGAGAATTAAATACCCCCAAGGAAAAATTCTGGCACGTTCTCTGCACGCATTTACATTCGGCCGGTGAAGTAAACATTTCCATAATTGCTCACTTCAGAACACGTTACCCAGTTCCTAGGTACAATAACTGTCAGGAGTCAATGAGGAATAAAGAATTTTCCTGAATCCTTCCACATAACCTGACTAGCATTAATAACTCCACAGTTATACATAAGTTAAGAAATGGATTACCGCCAGACATCAGCCTTGCTCTGAGCAGTGAAGTCACGTGTGTCTTGTTCTGCCATTAAGAAAATAAATGTTATTTGGTTTTGGTTACAACTTAAGGCCATTGATAATAAAAGCATTCACCTTCCTTCCACTTAGAATAAAAGGCGATAGCCTGAACCATAGCCTTTTTTTTTTTTAACCTTGGAAATTACAGCAACAACATATGGCTTCCATTAACTTCCAATTTTACTCGTACTGTGAACTTCTTTGGTGAAGTTGTCTTCTGTTGCTAAATGACAGAATGAATGATGAAATTCAGTTGCTATGCTAGAAAAACAAAAAACAAACCGTGGTGCTTAATCCCTAAGGAAAACTGGACTTCAGTTATGAATCATCCCCTACGAGCAATCTTGTAAATCTTAAAGAAAAGTCTTTATGTCCTAAAGAGCATTGTGAATAAACACGATTTTCTTTCAAACTGCTGGCAGACAGGATTCTCCTCCTTCTCCAGTCCCCTGGAAGTCAAGGTTAGAGAGCACGCCACCAGCACTGAGTGATTATTTGAACAGACCTTGCCTTGTGTGAGAGACATCAATGAGGAGGCGAGTAAGAGGGCTGCTCTGTTTTTATTGCTTGCTTGCAGGGCTCCTCATATTGCTGAAGCTACATCGAAGAGCTTGGGAAGCACATAATAAAACCAAGCCCATTGGCTCTGATAGTATTAGCCATTTTTCTACAAAATGAAAATGTACACATGTTGTTATCAGATAAATCTTTATGAGCATCTTCCATCTTTCTTAACCAACAGAATCCCCACTCACCCCCAACTCTCTGGTGAGGCTGAAGAGACTTTCAGGTGACTTCAGATAATCATTATCTAATTAGGCTATGACAAGGTCTGAGTCAACAAAACATAAATTCAAAATTGGGACAGAGAGATTATTATTTTTAATTTTTAAAATGTGGCCAGCTAGACAATCAACTCTGCAGACAATAAAGTGTGCAGTTCTATGCGTTATAAACTATTTATGATGTGTTCAAGAAAGTTTTTCAGCCCGGCAGAAAATATCCTTTTAATAAGCCCTTTTTACTATAACTTCCTATTATTGGGCTCTTCTTTATGGTTGTTTTCATATTTTCGGCATAAATATAGTGCAGAAAAAGACAAAAGGCAAGCTGCATACAGCTGAAATGTTATACAATTTGTTAAAATGATGAATAAAATTAAAACTGCCTGTCAAAGCAAAATGAAAAGCAATTTTGTTTGCAATTTTCATAGCAGCAATGGAAAAGCAGCCAAATTCATGAACGGCATGCTGTCTGCAGTTTATAAGCATCGGCAGTTAACAGCAGAAAGTACTTGGATGAGTAAAGATACCAAGATGAACTCTAGCTTAGAATTCACAACACCTTGGCCAAGACACTGATCTTCTTAGGACGGGCCAATTCCAACTTTGTTCTTTGTCCCTCAGAACTTGAGAGTTCATACCAGACCATTGAGATAGCTAGGAACACCCCAGAAATCTGGTATATCATTCCACATTGAAATTTCATCAATCATGCCAAGCATTAACACCTGTGAAATATGCATTCTGTGCTCTTATTCCTGGGCCCCTTGCTGGGAACTTCCAGAGAACCAACAAAACTGCTTAGGCAGCAGGGTGCTACTATCTTGCTTCCTAACAGGCCTCAACTAGACAGGGGCTGCTCCTGAGATCATTGGATAGTGTGCCTCAATAGGCCATATTCTTGGATGAAAAAATGAGTGGATGCGTAAATGAACAAATAGATTCTTTTCTATTAGTGTGGTCTATTTTCCTAATAAATATCCCAAATCTGGTTCAGATGGAATATAAAGCTTCCAGAGGTCTCAGGGGAAAAGTACAGTAGGAATATTAGGCACCCAATAAAGTTCTTAGGTTTGCCCAACTGCCAGAGTGCAAAAGAATTCCATCATGACATATCTCAACAATAAGTCAACAAAATCCTTAGGTAGACCAGATGGCTCAACAGATAAAGGTGCTGGCTGTGCAAGCCTGATGGTCCAACTTGCAAAAGGAGGAGACAAACTCTCCACAATTGTCCTTGGACTTCCACACACCCACTCCCTGGCATGTACATGCCTCACTAACACACACATCAGTCACACCACCACCACGATGATGATGATGACGAAATTAGAAAGAAATAGTAAAATTCACTCTTTCACATTCAATTGTAAATGAGTGAGGAAAAATATCTTTGAGGCAACTGCCTACCACTCACAGCACCTTCTCCATTTCAGCCTCTTATGAAAAATAAAAATACACAAAAGTACAAATATTTCACTAACATGACTAATTCTACACTCACTGTTAAATGCTATTTATTAAACTAAACAAAATGAATGCAGGGTCCATTAAGTATTTCAGCTAGGGAAAGTCTCTCCACCTCTCAGAAGTATGTCTGTATGTGGTCATCTTATCCTATTCCCAGGTACTATAACTGGCACTGAAAATGAATCCCACTAGCAGTTGGATTAAGCTCAGGCATGTAAAATTACATTGAAGATTTGATCTTGAGATAATACAGGATTACAACTGCCACTTGTTAATTCCAAGATGGCTGGGTCTCCTTGTGCAGAGTTAGTTAAAGTAGAAGCTCCCTCTCCCACCAGGAGAAACACGGGTCAGCTTTCTGGCTTTTGCCGTCAAATACCCAAAGATCCTTGAGTCAACAGATGCCAACACTCCTGCAGAAAATCCAGCTCTCAGCGGATGCCTGTCACCCTGCAGACCAAGCCCTACGCATGCTACAGTTACTACTGGTTCTGACTGTATTAGTGGAATTTCTCTGTATCAATTGTAAGGAAAAAAAAAAAAGTAGACCTTGCACAAGGATATCATTAGCATCTCTTCTAGATGCAACAACCAACTGAAAGGTGCTGGAGCTATGGCATTGTTTTAATCCCAGATATTCAGAAGTTATAGTCTACCAGAAAAAGAACTCATCAAAACTTCTTATGGAACAAAAAAGAATGTAGTGCCTGACAGTATCTGATACATAAGAGGTGCCTGCTTAGGACATACGGAAATTAGGAATAGAAGGAAGATAGAGGAAACAGAAATCTGAAAGGAGTTACTTGAGCCTCTTTTTACTAAAAGAAAGAATCCTGCCACTTGACCTAGAAAATCAAAAGCATATTTTGGCTTGAATTAAATCAGGTGAACATGGGCACTAACACCCATGTCACCTGATAGTGTCCCACTTTACACTGGAGCCTGCCCTCACCCACGATGGTCCAGGCAGCCTTCACATATTTATTGTGCAAATATTATTAATTTTACTGCGTTGTTCTTTGGTTCTTCATCACCATGTGTACGGTGTTATGGTGCTTAGATATCCAATTAGTGATCTACATGCAAGGGCACAATAAGTGAACATATTGGAGTCTGTAAAAACAAAACAAAAAGCCTCTTTCATCAATGCCTTCTCAACCCTTGAGTTCTGCAAAGCTCCCCACAGAATCCATGTAGGACCAGGCCTTTCGTGTCTCCTCTTTCATCTCTTACCTGATACTCGAAGAGGAGCAAGACACATTTGAGGCCAGCATGGATTACATACAATCACACTAGCTATGTAGTGAGAAACTGTCTCAACCCCACTAAAAAGGGTAGAGCCTAGTTGGAAGTAGTTGGGTCATCAGAGAAACTGTCCCCTGAAAGAACTATGATAGCTCTTGTGAGATGCAGTTGTAAAAAAAATATTAAATCTGTTTTTTCTTTCCACTTAGTTCTCAACAATAATGACTCTGAGACTAATTATTTATTATTAAATGCATTGGCTACAAGCTTTGGCTCATTCCCTGTCTAGCCCATAACTTACTTAACCCATTCAAGCTATCCTATGTCTACCATTTGGTTAGTTACCTCTCTTAAGTCCCAGTCCACTTCATTCTTTACATCTCCTCAGCATTTCCCTCAGTGTCTAGCTCTCTTTTTATTCTAAGTTCAGTTCAGCTACTTTCTGGTTCACATCCGTCACATTCCCCGCCCCCCACCTCAGATCCCAGACAAGCCTTCCTTTTATTCTCTCACTATTTTCCAGAATCTTCTCTTCCTGCCAATCTGCCAATGTCCCACCTCCTACTTCCTGCCTTAACTCATTGGCCATCAGCTTTTCTTTTGACAGGCAATGCTTGTAAGAGATTCTCTGTACACACAGTTAAAGACTAGATGGCTGAAAATGAGAGAGTCTGAAAGCCGAATCATTCCTAGCTTCCTGTCTTACTGTATGATGTCTTTCACACACACATGGTCTGGTGATTTGATGTAGCTCCAGGAGTCTTCATGAGAGTCAAGTGCACATTAAAATCAGACCCTTGGGCCTCCAAAATGGTGAGCTAAACATCTTTTCTATATATGTCACCAAGCCTTGGACATGTTGCTATAGCAATAGACTATGAGGGGATTAAGTACTAAAACTATGGATTTCAAACTATTTTATTTTTATTATTAAGCAGAATTCCAAGATACATAAGATTCATACCACCTCCCAATCTGAACACAAGGAGAGTTGGCCAAATCCAAACCCAGAGAGTTTCCGCCTTAGACTCTTAGAAGTTCCAGTGGTTCAGAGTGGGGTGCACCCAGCTCCGTGAGGACACAAGGTCACTTCCAGATCTAGTGCTCACTAGGTCCTTCCTGTACAGTATGCCTCTTTTTCCCAGTCAATATTTTACTTTCCTCAATTTTAAGTAAATAAATTAAACTGAGGAAATAACAGAACAACAAGCAATACAGAAGCCCCGGTTAGTCACTTGTGTTTATGGATCATTTTAATCAATAATTAGAGAAAAATCATAAATATAATTATATAAAGGGCCATAAGCCATCTTCTCTCGCTTTTATCTTTTGTCTAGGTGAGGGCTCCAAGCAGAACTGCTCGATGGTAAAGATTCTCCCGCTCATATTTACTCGTATACACTACTTGCATGCACGCACACGCACACACACACTCAAACTTGCACACTTGCATGTGCACACGCACTATAACCACTGGCCTTTCCAGTGTTCTACCTTACAGCGGTCTCCCTATTGCTGCTCTTCAGAGACTTAAAAAGAAAATTACTATTTCCACACTGTAACTGAGCTTCTTAAAGTAGGAATTCATGATACTCTTCCCAGCACGTGGAGACTTCATGCTCAATTGTCAAATTGTCGGCTGCTTTGTTAGCATTCATTTTTGTAATCCAGTTACTTAAATAGTATTATATGGCTTTATCTAGAAAATAAGACAATTTGGTCGGGTGCTTTTGCAAAGTTGCTTCAAGCCTTTCTGCAGACACAACCTTAACTCTGGATCCATCTGCCTCAAGCCTTCACTAGAGAGATACATTGTGATTGTCACATATTTGAATTAAAAATTCACATTTAAGATACAATACTTGTTTTAAGAAAATAAATTTATAATTAGCACATTACAGCTGAAGTGTGGATTTTAGTTTTTGTTTGTTTTTGTGGGGGGGGGAATTTTTGCTTTGCTTTGTTTTGTTTTTGCTTGCTCACAAATAAATTCCTTTAATGCAGAGCATGGGATGTCAAGTCTAATGACTATTACCCTTGACAGCCAGAAACCAAGAATCTTGAAAAGGTTCATTTTTATCATCAGTATTTTGAAGTCTCAACTTTGATCCACATCAACATGAAAAAGAAATGATTTCATTAACATCCCCCTTTCATTTCTGGATAATGCTCTGTGGTGTGGATACAACAGGGGTACGGCGAAGGCTTCCCTTAAAGAAGAATTCACGGGTGAGTCTGAAATAAGAGCAGCACAAAATTTTTGGTTTCTCTAAAGACCACAAGTACTCCCATCCTCTGCCTCACTGCTAAGTTTTTGTTGGTTATTCAGCCGCTTTCCATGTAGGTGAAACTCAACGACCTGCTGTCGTCTACAAATAAATACAAACTGCAGCAAGACAAGGAAAACTTGTTACCAAATTTAATTTTGGAAATCTTGGACCTTATCTTTTCCTGGGGTACTAGAAAAATGGAAGTTTCTATCTTATTTTTAAATTATTCAGTTCTAGTAGCAAGCCTTGTACTTCGCCATTCGCTGGAGGACGTAACAACAATGATGCATTTGGTAGAAAAATGTGTCTACACTTCTCTTAGAACAGTCTTGTGCTTTAAGAAATGGTATGACAAAAGTATTTTTCATACCGCTACTTCTTCCATGCTTTATTTTCTCCACATAAAATAAAGATACATGTATATATGTATATGTACGTATACTACATATTTTGAGAAATATATATACTTACAAGAAAGCAAATGGGTAACCTAGTCAATAATTGTAAGAAACCCAACAAGAAACCCAAAACCTCATCAGTGGAGGTGTGCAGCAACACGACACTCGCTGGCAGCACTCATACAGACCACAGAGAACCCACACTCACCATCATCTACTCTGGCTGCCTCAAAGTAAGCACAACCTTTGTGATGGTGTTCGCCATTCCAGCTATGCGGACAACTCTGGGCAGCCAGGTTAATGGAAGCTTGACTCTGTGTGGATGGATTCGTCCAGGCTGTAGTCTTTGCTGTCTGTTTTCTTGAGTCAACTCTCTGTTTTCTCTAGAGGCTCCCTTACCCTGTTGCGTGAACCTGCAGTGCATTCATTCCCATGTTAATAACATCCCATCATGTGAACACGCACAGTTTCATGACTCTGTTGGCTTGATGCTGGGCTGCTTCCAGAAGTTGGTGTGTGTGTGTGTGTGTGTGTGTGTGTGTGTGTGTGTGTGTCCATGCCTATGTACGGGCCTGTGTATTAACATGCATGAATTTGTGCATGTGTGTAGAGGCCAGAGGTTGATGTTGGTATCTTTAACCATCTCTCTCCAAATCTTTTGAGGGAGAGTCTCTCATCTAAAGAAGAACTCGTTAATTACCAAATGACCTCACAAATGCAGGTGGCCCTACCTGTCCCCACTCCCTCCCTGGCTTTTTTGTGGATCCTGGAGATCTAGATTCAGGTCCTCATGCTTGTGTAGATGGGTCTTTATCAATTTAGCTATGTCCCCAGTCCTGTTTCCAGTTAACAGTGTTTAACAATGTTGCTATGAATATCCATGTGCAAGCATATGTCACCCCCATGCACACATACTTTTCTCCAGACTAAAGAAAACTGGAAATGCCAAGTTGAAGAGTTCATATGTATTTGAATTTGTTAGACAAGACCAACCTGGTTTTCTACCAATTTTCATTCCCATGAGGAGAATCTTAAGGTCTCGATCGTGCTATTCTGACCAGCCCTGAGAACTGTCACAGTTAGCTAGGCTGGTGGATGTCTAACTAAGAAGCTTTTATTTCTCATTACTTTGTTTTAAATCAAAGGGGTTCAGATAACACAGTAGTGACTTAAAGTTTACCTCTCTTGCTTTCTGTATCTGCAGTTATCTGTCTGTATTCCTTGATACATTTTAATCCTATGACTTAGAAACAACTGTCTTATTTTATTTCTTTTGCCTTACAATACAATATAAACTGTCTAGATCTATGATTTTGGTAATAATATCATTGTTGACAGAGGCACTACAGCACAAAGTGCAATTCCTCACAGAGAAGTGACTGTCACCTGCAATTAGTATTCTCTGTAGATATAGTTCCATTCAGAGGAACTGTAAATAACCCTGAATCCTTCTATTTGGAGATGGGTTTGCACATTTCAAGGATCAAACTCCTTTACGCAAGAGAGTTCTTTGAATGACTTTGTTAAGATTTAAGAACCTCCATTTAGTTTATCTGTTTACAGGAAATCATCATACTACATTCTAACAGAAACTCATTGCTAATGGCCATGAAATGGGACACTCAGCAGGTGGTAGACTCACAGGGAACATCAAAAGGAATGAGGACACTTTCTTAAACGTTAGATAGCCTTTTGACCTTGGATCCCATTGCAGGGTGTCTGTGTTCACACATATGTCTAACTTCTTCTTTATCTTCATCAATATCTCCTTCTCTTCAAGGCCAAGTTCAAATCTCCCTTGCTATAAAGTGGGTCATTCTAAAACCAGACAAAGTTCCAAAATCTTGGATTCACACTATGGTGCGTAAGCAACTATGTTGTCTAGAATGTGTCTTCCTATATTTTGCTGCCTTTCATGATCCCAAGTCAAGCAGCTAGAAAGATGACTTATTGAGTAAAGTGCACGAGAACCAGAGTTTAGACTTCTAGGCCCAGGTCAAGTGAGATGGGGTAGCAGGAGTCTGTAATCTTAATGCTCCTATGTCAAGATGGGAGGAGGGTGCAGGGAAATCTCCTTAAGCTCACAGGTGGGCTGCCATGGCAGATGCGGTGATTCAACAACAAGACAGTGCCTGAATGGAGAACAGAAGGCCTTGTACCCAAGTCTGTCCACTTAGCACCATATACACCACATACCCATATACACCACACACATGCACACATAGGCGTGTGCACGTTCTGTCTCCCTTCCTCTCTCCCTCTCCCTCCCTCTCCCTCTCCCTCTCCCTCTCCCTCTCTCTCTCTCCCTCTCCCTCTCCCTCTCTCTCCCTCCCTCTTTTAAAACCAATTAGAAAAATGATTGTAAGACAATAGGTTTCTAGAAAAAAATATTTCTACACATGTTCAAGGCTGTGTATTCAGCAGAAGAAGCAGCATCTGCTGACAGGTAAGTACTGAATACAGGAATGGTAACAAGACGGTCTTTTGGCTTTCTGTACTTGTGTGTGTGTGTGTGTGGTTACTCTGGGAAGGAAAAGAATACAGACACAGAAACCATTTCTTTTCCTTTCCCCAACATCACTAAGGACGACAGACTTACAATAAATTAACGTGGAACCTAAAACAAGAACATCATTCTTTAAGGCAGAAATTCTCCCAAAATATCCACCATGTGTCCCGTTTAAGTCGTATGTTCCTATGTTCCTTATAGTCCAGTTTTGCTGAGGGGTGAGATAGCAAGTGTATGCTAGCCAGATGGTCTTATCACAGAGGATCTTTTTGGACAGGACCAATTTACAATATTCAAAACTCTTGGCAAAACCTTGTTTATTTCGTCCCATGTAGATGGTAAGATAAATTCTTGAGACAGTACTCTGAACATTAGCAATAGAACACAGCTTTCTGCTAGGTGGAATATGTGTGGTTACCACTACATGTAGCAGGTCTACAAGAGTTCACACTGCCTAAGACTACACAAGTTAACTTTCAATGGAATACCGCCTCATGTGCACTAGGCTGTTGCCCAAACACAGACCATAAGTTCCTGAGAAACTGCAAACTGAGATAAATCAAACATTTTCCCACACATTTTAACGTATTTTTCCCTAAAGGCAGTCATTCTTTAATTTGGTACAAGCTAAGATTTAGCTAAGTTTCAGAGTCTCTTATTTTCAACATAAGAATTTCCATACCTCCTTAATGGGCATCTTAGAGAAGAAACCTTTTCCATTCATCCATTAAGTAATTTCATACATTCAATCATTTGTTCACTGGGGGGTTTTATGGGGTTTGGTCATAAAACATAGAGCACTGGCGTTTATTTCATTGAAATCACAGAAAAGCAATACTCACAATCACAGGAATATGGAATTCTCAACAGCCTTCAGACTACGTCAACTCTTTCTGTCAGTTATTGTAAGAAATTTCCAAGCCAAATGAATCTGTCACTCAATGAGCTCTGGGCCCAATCATAGAACCAGAGTCCCTCTCAAATACACTGCACCAATATTATGGGATGTGAACTGAGTCAGAGTAAACCTGAGACTAGACCTTGAGTCCCCCTGGGCACTTCTCTGTAGACCTGCTGCCGCTAAAGCAAATGGAAGGCTAAAAGAGTTCTGACTGTTCTCCACATCCTTCTTCCTGCCCATCACGGAAGAACGGGTAGCATAGTGCTCCCATGTCACTCAGCTCCTCCATAAGAATGCCTTTAACACTCACTTATTCCATCTAATCACAGCCTTTAAATAGGAGACTGACGTAATCTCACTGACACTCTTGATCCAGTCCAACCTGGGGAACACACTATTACTTGAGCCCATATATGTGCACATGTATCCGAATACAAACCCTGCCTACACGCTCAAGTATCTACTTAGTCAAGAAACTCATGTTTAGGTAAGTATGTGTATATATACATGTTATGATTTAAATATGAAATGCCACCCATGGAAATGTGCGTTTGAACACATGAACCCTGCCCCGCTGGGTTGTGCTGTTTTGGAAAGTTGTGGACACTTTAGGACATGAAGCCTCAATAGAGGAGATGTGTCACTGGGGAGCAGGGAGTCTTGAGGGGTTGTTACAATCCTGGCCCCACTCCATGGCCACTTTTCCCATCTCCAGATGTCAGGTGACCAGCGGCTCTGTGCACTTGCAGCTACGTGTTCCCACTATGGTGGACTGTATCCATCCCACTATGGTGGACTGTATCCATTTAAGGCATAAGCCAAAATAAACACTTCTGGAGTTGCTTTTTGCTAAGCATATCCAGTCACAACCATGAGAATGAAACTAATAAAGTATATATCATATAAATATACATTCGTGTGTGCCTACCAAAAACTACAATGAAGAAACGATTTTACACTTAAGGTTTTGTATTTATAAATGGAGTGCAGAAGGAAATGGCTCTGCAATTTGCTGACATTGACTGCAATTCACAGGTAGTAACCAAGCATACCTGTGGCTCCATCAAGCCTTCCAGGGAAGACACAGGATGGTGCCCCTCTTCTAAAGAGTGAATGCATCTCAAAAGAATGTGCTATTGGCTCCAAGCCACAGAAGCAGCCCACAAACATGGATGCACCTTGGACAGCGGACATCCTGGGCTCAGCTGCAGCAAAGCTCTAACTACAACAGCTTCCCACACGAAAACCCAGAGAGGAAAAACAATCTGGGGTGGTCACATGGTCCAGGTTTGTCATCCTCTGCATTTGTCCCCACGAGTAAACATCTCGATGCAGACGGAAATTGACTCATCTCTACCGGGAGCAGCTTTCCTCTGCTGAGTAAACCCTGGCCCTGGGGGGGGGGGGGCATGGCCACAGCAGGGCTACTGAAGACCATGCAGAACACTAACTTGTGGCGGCCACAAAACGCAGCTGGGGTGCCTCAAATGTGTTCATGCTCCTGAGTCCAGTGAAGGAGAACGAGGAAGTCTGTGAGGTGACCTAAAACACAAATGTGCTACAGACAGAAAATGAGGGACAGTTTGTAATACAGGCAAAATTGGTGACTTCAAATGACATCAACTGGAAACACTACGTTCACCTAGAAAGAAATATTTAGGGCACCCTCAGTTACACTTTATGCGAAAGAAGAAATAGATACCCTCGTAACAGGTGTTTAAATGACAGGACAGGTAAGGCCTTGTAATAGGCATTGCCCCGTGAGGGTCAGGGTAAGAAACCATTATATTTAACAGCCATTTCTTTAATAAATAAAGAATGCTGGTGACAGGACAGACTGGCGTTGGCTATTAAGTGCAAGCCACTCTCAACAGGGACCCTATGCTATATGGGGACAAAAGGCGACCATTTAAGAAATTACACTTGATAAGTCCATGGTCCCCAGCTCTCCCTGAGAGGCATGAGATCAATTAAAACTGCACGACAGACTTTGGAAGAAAAGAAGGGATAATAAGAAGGACTTTGATTTCTCTGGTAGATTATGTTTCCCAAGGTGGCCACAATAATAACTCTTGTCCCTCATGCTCTTCTTCAGTGTGACCTTCTCCTGTCACCACCATGGCACTGATGTCCCCTGTTCATTCCCCAGTAAGACAGGGAACTTATTTGAAATGGCAGAAGATGGCAGCACCACAGTGTTCTTCTGAGCCTGAGCTTCCCCAGGTTGCAGCTGAGACCTGGGCACACTTCTGCTTGAAAGCTAGACCCTAGCCATGGTAGGTAAGGGGAGGTGACCTTTCCAAATGGTGATGGGAGGCCTGATGCCAGAATAGCTGTGTTCTCAGGAGCAGCCGGCACCTGTGCTGGTGAAACCACACTGGACCTCCAAGTCAATCCCATATAAAGGGGAAGATCCACCTAATTAACCCAGAGTCTGAAAGAATAATACATTGTCATTGTTTTTAAGGTATAAACTTTTATGGTGGTTCATTACTCAGCAACAGAAAATTGTAACAGTTTCTGTCATGTAGTCATAGCTCAGCATCCATGAGGAGTTAGTTCCAGGAATCCCCTTGGGTACCATATTCAGTAGTTGCTCAAGTCCCATATGGTATCCATCTGCATAATACTCGTCAAACAAATATAGGTAAATGATATATAAATAGTTATGCTGTACTATTTATGGAATAATGATAAGAAAAAATCTATAAAGGTATAGTACAGATAGGTAATTTTGAATCATAATTGATTTAGAATACAGGTGAAAAAAAGTTCATTCATTGTACTTTGTTGCAACAGTATAAAACATAATGGGCAGACACACACACACACACACACACACAAGATGATAATGTAGCAGAAGTGGCTGAAACTGAAACACACACACACACATGCACACACACACATGCACAAGATGGCAGTGTTACAGAAGTGGCTATTTTAAATGTGCATTTTGACAGAACAGTGCAAAATCAAAACCACAAGCTTACTTTGGTGTTTCTTCACACTCTTCTGAATATAACCAGTAACTTTTCAGTGTTTTAGAAAAGCCAGAGAAATATCGCCAAATCAACTATAAAGAAGCCAGTATAACCTTTAAATCACATTACAAACACTAAAGGTTCTTCAAATGGATGTGCAAATCATAATTTTCCACGATGTTGTCAAAAGAGGCGTATATTCACATTAAAACCTTTCTGCTCCTCCTTTTCCCCTCTGGTTCTTCAGTCAAATTCTTTCCCACCCACAGACATGCACATATTAATAATTTGCAAACATCAAGCGATGTTGAGAGACATTTATGCTTCTCCAGAGCTCTGCTAACACAACGGTGGATGATTGCTGCAATGACATACATTTTAATTCTCTAACAATGTAACAGCCATTCTATAAAGAGTATCTATAAACTTGCTTTGATTTTGAAAGCACCCATAACTTTTCCAATTAGCAAACATGAGCCACTGGCAACAAGAATTTACTTTTTCTTCCATCAGATCTGTACCCAGTTTTATGGAGTTCCTAGGATATACACTGGGGGCACATTACAGGTTTATTAAAATCCGGAGAAGGCTTCATACAGGGGTTAGAGAGATCTGAACTGTCCAGTCGAGCAGAGGAGCTGATGAGGACAGAAGATGACATGGGTCCTGTGTGGTGTGGCCACTGAAGCACCTGAAAAGAACCACAGTGCTCCCACTGTCTACTCAGGGCACAGACTGCAAATGAAGAGGGCTGACAAGAAGCCAACTTTGTCTCTTTAAATATCACCCCCTAGAGTACAGTAGGTAGGCACTTTTCCTTGCTGACATCAGCAGGTAGACCCAGAGGTCCACAAAGCCTATTCATATGGCAAAATAGTGACCAGCCTCATGGCCTCTCCGTGGAATTGAACAACATAGCACCCTGTTGCAGGTGCAGGACTCCAGTGGTCTAGAATCCTTCTGAAATATCAGCAAGATTCTCTCCCAATGATTCCAAGCATCAAGGGAGAACTTCGGAATGAGGAGAAATATGGGAAATATTCAAATTAGGTGGGAGGGGGAAAGGAGAAGGGGTTCCTAGAGTTTGTCCACTTGCAGATGTGTTACTAGGCAACTCTGGAACAAGTGTCAGTCCTTAGCAAACAAGTTGTCTACCTAAACTATGCTTGTGGGTAAGAGCCTGAGGTGTCGTCCATTGTTCATGGACCCTTAAACCTTTGTGGCAAACTAACACTGGACTTGAAGACAGAAGCTCAATGTCTAAATCCTGGCAGAACATCCCTCAATATTGGTTTCTTTCTTCTTTTCAGGGGAGAGGTGTTCACACATATGTGTACATGTTACTGTTATGTAGATATGGTGGTGGGGGCTGGGGGGACGTAAGTATACAGTAGGCACGCACATCTGGAGACCGGAGGTTAACATCAGTTTTCTTGCCTCAATGGCTCTCTAGCTTTAGTTTTTGAAACTGGGCCTCTATCTGAGCCTAACAGCAGTTTGACTGTACTGGCTGACCCGTGAGCTTCAGGGATCCGCCTGTATCCTGTCTGCATCCCTGGAGTAACAGGGGCTCATGTGATCATGCCCAACCTTTTGTGTGGGTCCTGGGCATCCAGAGTCAGGACCTCATGCTTGTACAGCAGGTGCCTTACAAACAAGCCATCTTCCCAATTTTCTTTTCTATGATAAAGAAACTCAATCAGGTGAGTTCACAGCGTTTCCCAACTCTAAGCTTTCGTTCTGGAACATTCCATTCTAGCCCTGTGTTCTTTACTAGCAACTGAAAACTGGCTTTCTCTCATAACCCCTTTAATTATTTAGATATTTTTCTCCACACATCTAATTGCAGGTGATGCTAGGCAGGACCATGAAGAAGAAGGGGAGTGGGCTAAAGGGGGCGGCACTCTGAGGCCCATGGCATGCTTAGTAATGAAGCCTCAGATGTCAGGCATCCATTTCTACATTGGTTGCACCCTATTGGTGTGTCCCTCCCCCTGCTGGCAATAGAAAGCTAACAGTGCTTAAATGAACATCACATAGGGAAGGTACAGAAGTGACATGCCTTTCACTTAATTTACCTCCATATACAAGGACAGTCACAGTGGAACATGGTTTATGATGTCTTCATGGGAAATAGAATTCCTCGGGATCTATCAGAAAGTGTTGAGGTTGGCTGGGAACACAGAATTTCCAATGTTGTACCCTGGTTCAGAAAACACTCCCTGGGGTCATATATCCATAACATGCCTGACTTGGCTTTATCAGGCATTTCAGCTGCGGTAAAGGCATGTTTCCTTATTTTCTCTCTAGGAGTACTGTGTACTCAAAACAATAACAACAACAAAGGCCAACAAAATAGTCCTAGTTCCTAGCTCTGCCTTTGACTGCAAACAGTCTCTTCAGCGGAAAAATGTGATGTGCTTTTTCCTAAATAATTAAAGAATGTAAGTTATCAACCAGAGGAAAAGGTTCATCCACACTGGGAGTTTAAAAGCTCTTACATTTTAGCACATTCTCTAAATTATACATGACCTTGGAAGAGATGTTATCTCTAGGAATATAAAATATTACAAAATAATGTAAAATAAAAAAAATCAAATACAGTAACTGTGTGTGAAATCGCCAGATGTGTAGCTCAAGCCACACCCGTCCTTTCCAATAGGAGGTCAGTGAGAGATGACTGTGGAATTCAGGGGCAGGCTCTCTCAACAGAAGCTGTCCCAGGAGGCACAGCTTACCCCTCTCTTTCTCTCTATTCTGGATGCAAGCCAGACAACTCTAGCAGCCATGTTTTCCTCCTTGAAGATGCCAGTCATGTCCTAGATAATGAAGCTCCAGGGAATAAAGCCTCCTCGGTCCTTGCAGACCCACAGGGCTCTCAAGCCCACTCTCAATTATTTCCTGCTGTAGCTCTCACCCAGGTGAGATAAAGAAACGTCACTGGCAGATAGGCTATGGTTATCTTGAAATTTCCTGTTAGAAAAAACTATTTCACCTATGACTTTATCTTTTTACGGTCTTAGATGTCATTTCTGTCCATCAGACGTAGCTGCTGTGACAATACACTAACAGAACAACATAAAAGGAACAGACTCCACTCCGAGTCGATTTCAGATGGTTCAGCCCATGGCTACTTGGCCTCCTGTAGTTGAGACACCAAGTTAACAAGAATGTGTGATGAAGAAATAGGAAGAGAGAAAACAAGGCCTAGAACAGTACAGCGCCTCAAAGATTCACCTATGACCCACCTCATTCCACTAAAGCCACCTCCTAGTTTCCCAAAAGAGTGCCACCATAAGAAGACCAAAGTTCCCACAACCTTTTAGATGGGGCAGAGAAGGTGAGAAAAAGGCTCTTCATGTCAAACACAGAAGTCACCTGTGCCTACTGGCTGGATCTACTTGTATAAGTTGGAACTCCCACCTGGTGCAACTGGACTTTCCCACTGTATGGCTGATGGGGAAGGATACCTCAGGTAGCCATTCACCCCACACCAAGATTGACACCTCACTAAACATATGACTAACACTGCAGTCACTTGTTCCCAAGCCAATATGGAAACAGGTTGTTGGAAGGACTCAGGCAAGTGTTCCATTTCTTAATCTTCTCATTAAAAAGTAGAGAAAATATTGACCTATCTCATGAACACAGATAGAGGACTGAACAATTAATAATTGCCAATCACCATGAAAATATAAATTTAAGAAGCAATGCAACTTTCCATTAAACTATTAATAGCAGTACCAGGAATTTCTTCCTTCACTGGAGAAAATTTACATTTGATGGGCACTAAAGGCTCACAACATAATAAGAGTAAAAGTTAAATGAAAATTAATCCTTAAGACACTCCGGGACATTTCAACAAAAGCATTCAAGCAAACAGTGCTGCCATAGGTGCTGTCTCTTGGAGACTGGCTAACCACACTTCTGGCGTGTAAAGAAATTTCACGTGAGGGTCCGCACTGCCTGTTCCATCTTAAAGATGTTCTGGGGGTGTCTCTGGCTGCTCCCAAATGCTGCCGCAGCCTATCACACTTCTAACAGCTATGCATAAGCTCTGCTGGCCTCTGCTCTCATCAGACAACCTTGGGTACAGCTGGGTTTGCTAATCTTGCCAGCCAGGGGCTGACATTATGGAGGTGCTCTGTGTGAACCTCCAGCACTTTTCCTATGCACGCGGCCCTGCTGCAATTCCTGAATTCTCTGAGTGTGCAACTTGCTGAGAAAGAATGCTATGGCTTATGAAACTGCTGTCTGTATGAGACATCAGGATTTGAAGTCAGAGTCCTTTTAAATATCAGCAATTACCGGCTGCTTTGCTACCCACAATCCCTCCCTGCCCATTCAATTCCTAATGACCCCTCTGGGCAGTTCTCACCTTTGACTTCTTCCAGAAAACCCCTCCTGCACGCACTCACCACCCGCCCTTCTTTGAACCACCCACCCATATTAACAATTCTGCCTTTTAATGACACACTGCCACATCCAACCTCAGACTTTCAGACGAGTGTTCCGATCTTGCGATCCTTGGAGTGGAGTTCATGACATTTTGTTTTTCCCCTCTCAAGGTGCTCAGCAAAACACACTGCCACATCCCCATTAAATATGTTGCATCAATATGCCAGGCGTACCACAGAAAAACAGCAGACCATCTCTGAGCATTTGACGCACAAACACATTTTGTTTGGTCCTATTCCCTAGAAAACACAAATACAAGTCTCCTGTGTTTGAATGAACTAAGTCACTATGTGCAGGTGGTTTTCCAAACCATTGTTCTCTTGTATTTCCACAGTGCCAGACCAATTCCAAGACACTTAGGCTTGTCTGCTAAACATGAAATATGAATATTTTAAACTCCACTAAATGAAAATTAATGTGCTCTAATTTTTGAGCTAATTTGTAAAACTAGAGAGAGACCTTTTAAAGTCACTCTAGAAGTCTGCATATGGGAGAAATCTGTGCTAGTCAGTAAGTAAAATATGAGTGCAAAGGTTTTCAGTGGTGCCCACTGTGCATGATCTCCTCACACAGAGTACACGTGAGAGATGAACGCCAGGCAGTTGTGTTTGTTGGGTTATGTAGAATGAAGTTGCAGGGTCCGCACTTTTTCCATAACAGAAAGAGGGTTTCTTCTTCTTTCCCCAAACATGGCATTCTCTGTTTTGATAAAGCCAAATATACAGCGCTTTAAAGAAGATAATATAATCATAATATCAAGAATATACAAAATGTTCATCCGCCTCCTTCACGTGCCAGGCTGATGCTCCTACCACCTCATTAAACCTCACAGAGGGAGTGGTGGCCCTCATTGAAATGATGGTGTTACCAGTGTTTCATTACAGTCCTTCCTCGAGATAAGAAGAAAAGTTCTAGCCATGCAGCTCAGATGACAGTCAGTACTGGCTTGGGTACCATCCTTGACTGTTTGCTGGGATGTCCCCTCCAGCATCCACACTCTCATTTCCAAGGGGCCCTTGAGAGCATACTACTTTCTACTTATTTTAAGACTTTCCAGTTTTATTCTTTCGTTTCTCCCTTAGAAGACTGCTAAGAATTAATTACTACCAAAATGATTACATTGATTTTTTTTTTTAGCTAATGGAATTTTTAATGAAAATAATACAAAGAGAGAGAGAGGATGTGAAAACGGCAGTCTGAAAATCAGCCATAAAAGCGGCCTGTCAAGATTCACAAGGTGGTCACAGATTCCAAGCAATGAACAGTAAAATTAAATCTGCCTGCTAATTTCTTTCTTTCTTTCTTCTCTCTCTCTCTCTCTCTCTCTCTCTCTCTCTCTCTCTCTCTCTCTCTCTCTCTCCCTCTCCCTCTCTCCCATCTTAGTGGGGAGGAGAAGGGGGTGGCAGTTCCTGATCAAAATTAATGATTCCTTATTAATAAGATTTCCCATAGAGATAGACATTAGTGAAAAACGTAGAGGGAGAGGAAGACCAGGGAGGGGAGGGGAGACAGTGAGGGGTGGAGGTAGGGTAGGGCAACAGCACTGATTTAATCCTCAGGGAGTGAAGAATCAATTTGCTGGGTTTCAGTGAGACAGTAAGCCCTGGTTGTCGAAATCCCCATCTCTGGGAAAGACAAGAGCATTAGCCAGTCCCCTCCTTTGTGCATGCCCCTTTGCAAAGACTCAAGTGCTCCCGTCCACTTGCTGAAATCGCCCTAGCTACAGGAGCCCTCTATTCAGAACAGAACTCTCAGGTACTTACCAACCTGAGAAGATATTTCCAAAAAAAAAAAAAAAAAAAAAAAAAAAAAAAACAACAACAACAACAAAAAAAACAAAACAACCAAACATGGAACATGGACTGGGAGGTGCCACCGAAGCATGTGGACGAGAGTTCAGATCCCCAGAACACATTTAAGAGCTCTGTGGAGTGCTGGCCCTCTGCAACCCCATCATAAGTGACACAGAGCCAAACAGTCCCTGGAGTCCCTGGCTAGCCAGCCAGACCATGGGAACTGGGAGCATCAGGTCCAGCCAGATGCCCACCTCAACACATACAGTGGACAGTGACTAAAGAAAACAGGGTCAATCTTGGGCCCTGGCACACATTTGCATCCACATGCACAACTGTGTACATAGTCACATATTCCATATGTGTATATATGCAAAAATTAAGTTAATTATTTAAAAACTACATCCGAAAGAGTTATAAACAGAGAGACACCATGGGAAGGAAAATCTTGAAGGTAAATCTAAACCTTGACTCCAGAAGAGAAGAGACGAGCTTGCTAACCACCTTTGGTTCTGGCTGAGGGACACCCAAGGCTCTGAAAAGTTCTAGCCAGGACAATCTCAAATTTCACACGGGCAAAAATGACTGCCACCACCCTAGCTTGAAAAAGCTGCTTCCCTTTCTCATTTTGGTGTCAACTGCTGGATACTGGAGTCCCTTCAGAAGTGCCATGCTCACCACTAACCGATCAGCACACCTGAGCAGTCTTGCCTCATAGTTATTGTGTGGTCTTCCTCGCCTATGACTGGGCTTGGCTCCACCCTCCCATCCACAAATTGCAAGAGCTCCTATCTAGCATGCCAACTCTGTTTCTTCTCCAGTCTACCCTGCTCTGTGCAGTACAGACCAATGGGAACACACATGTTCACCTTCGGCATGTAACCTGTCCCAGCCACCTGCTGCTCAGAACAGTAATTATCAAACATCCATTCATCTCTAAGCTGAATATTGCAATCAAATCTTCTTAGAATGTAGACCAATTCCTGCCTTGACTTCACAGTACCAGTAAACACAGAATCCCTGCTAGCTCAGCTCCCCCATGACTATGCATACATAATGGATGTTTGAAATGCAGAGGACACGGACTCACATGGAAGGTCTGAGCATGGCTTTTTGTCACAAGATCCAGCTTCTCTTCCCAGTTCATTGCAGTCATGAGCCTGCAGTATAGCCCCAGTGACCCCTATCACCGCCATCTTAAACCTGTGTGATTCTCTTTCATATCAGCCCAGGGTCCATGCCGTACCTTACTTGCTAAAGTAGAGAGTTACCCAGGAATGCATGTGGCTGCTTCACACTGCTTCCCTTCCTTCTCTTCTCCCTTTTTCTTCTCCTCTTCCTATCATCTGCATCCTGTTCCTTCTCTTCATCCTCTTCCCTTTGCCTTTTCCTCCTCCTTCCTCTTCTCTTCCCCCACGACCTCCTCCTCCAGTCTTTCTTGTCACCACTTCCCCTCCTTTCCCCTTCCCTTCCTCCTTACTTTCTTTGTGGAAAGCCCCTCACTATGTTATGTGCTCTCCTCCACAGGGGCTCAGAGGGTGAGGCCTCGGCCAGGTCTCCAGGCAGCAGCCCTATGACTGAGCTCAAACAGAGACCCTCCAAGCCTGATCAGCACCTCATTTCATCTCCTAAGTAATCTCAAGTGAGAGTTTCCCGGACATCCTGCACCCAACATCCTCTTCTGCAGAAACTCTGAGTCTGTTACCCAGTAACTGAGAGCTGACACACACAAGCTCTCAACGATTCACTCTCTCATGGGTTTTTTCTCCAACAAGGAGCTGCCCAGGTGATCCTCTGCTATTTCTCTTCTACTATTCTACCTTTCTGTCAACAGGCACTGCCCTGTCCAGACCTGCCAAGTACTTTTAAAGTTCTGAGCAAGATGTCAGATAACAATGGCAGAGAGAACACAACAGAGTAAACACCCAGCCTGTCACCAGGAAAAGCTAGATAAAACCCTGATGTGTTACATACCCCACCAGAGCATATTCCCATTGATCTAAAACTTCCCACTAAGTGTCACCTCTTCATTTTTTTAACACCTTCTTGAGGTTCTTCTTGGGGTTTGGGTTTTTACAGTGGCCGTTATGGCAAGCTCATGATCAAAACTGAAACAAGTAACAGGATCTTGGTAAATGTCCTGCACTGAAACTCTGGTAAATGCACAGAGGACTTTGTGCAGGTGTCTCCATGTAGAAGTGGGGCATTAGTCGGCATTATATGAAGCCCAGCTACAGCACCTAATTCATGTACAAAGATCTTTATTCATTGGTCACAAGAAGAAAATGTTCACTCTTGCTCTAGGAATCAACCTGAGTTCTGCCTGTGGATGATTACACGGAAGGAAAGGTGGAGATAATGGTTCCTGACTTTTTCTTTTTTCCAATGGGCAAGGGGGAGCTACAAAGGGCATGCAGTTTGCTTACAGAGGAGAGGAGAGGAGACTAGTGGAATTCAGAAGGCGCGGTGATGGGGCAGATGCCAGTGGTTTCAGGACCAACATCGGCATGATGCCAACAGCTCTAGAAAACGCGCCACTTAGGTATTCATGAGTCCAAAAGGTGATGGAGAGATGCAAATGAGCTTGGAAAACTGCATTTCGTCTGGTACAGAGGGGCACTTCCATAGAGAAGCAACAGGAAAGAAGAAAGCACTGAACTGAAGTCAGTGGTTCTCAACCTGAGGGTCGAGACCCCTTTGAGGGTCAAACAACCCTTTCACAGGGGTCACACATCAGATATCCTTCACATCAGATATTTATATTGTGATTCATAACAGCAGCAGCGAAAATAATGTTATGATTGGGGCTACCACAACATAAGAATGTGTATTAAAGGGTCAGGTCACAACATTAGGAAGGCTCAGAACCACTGGGCTAAGGTTTGTGCCCTAACAAAAAAACCTAGCAAATTGAAGAAAAGCAAAGTGAGAAAAACATCAGAATAGCACCAGGGAGAGTGCTGAGCTACAGGGAGAAAAAAGTCTAAAAACAAAGGGCACTAAGTAAATATACACCCACAATTCATGTTCATTTGTAAGAAAACTTTAAAGATTTCTCTTTGAAAACATGATAATATAAAATATCAAATATGAAATATTAAACCAATTTGTATAGCCAGCAGACATGGCTTTTTGATAATAACTATGAAACATTGGTAAAAAGAAAATACTTTTCATAGAAAATAAAATTAAGTCAAAGAAATAGCTTTGACAGATTTCACACACATTACAAAAGCACACTCAGGACACTGCCAGCCCGATCCACTAATTACAGTGGGGAACGTTTTCATAAATTAGACTATAGAAAGTTAAGTTTAAAGGCAGTCTGAGTAATAAAAATACACACTTTAAATAATTCATAAATTATGTGGAAAATGTTTTGTTGATACAACCAAAAATACAGCTTTGTGTGTGAATGCATGGTAAATTTTTTTCTAAAAGCCTGTGTCATTGTTTCAAATCATTTGAATAAGGATAGCTTTGTCTATAAAAGTCTACTTTTTGAGAATGATGGGCAGGCAAGGGTTGAGAGATAATCTTACTTTGATTTTCTGCTTTTGTACTCAGTGCCCCACCCAGCTGTGACTAGCTGTCCTTCATTCCAGAAACCTCGACATGGACATGGGAGGGCCGAGAGCTCTGAGGGCTTTATACCTGACCCCATTCCAAGAATGCCACGTACAATGAACTAGCCAGCCTTCATCACCTAGAGAAACAGGCAGGAGAATAGATGTGTCTTCAGATCAATTGAAATTTCATTTAGAAAATCTGACTTTAAAATGGGCATCTCTCAAGAATCAATGGAGAATCCACTTGGACATGCCCACAACATGCATCTCCATCTACTATGCATTGCTGCAAGGTTTGAAGCAGAGGGAGCTTAGTCAATAAGGGAGAGGAGCAAAGACAGTTTGGGGAGCAGAGGGTAGAGTCAAAGAATTATATTTAAAAGACAAAAACTTGATGTAGACATGTTTAATGCATTATGATCCAAAGTACCTGCACATGCAAGACAATACATGCATATAATTTTGTTGTTAAACCAAGAGTTAGAAGACAATGCAAGCCATCAGTAACTGTACCTCCCCGCAGTGCCTACAGAAAGTATGGACACACCCAGTCCTTCATGGCTGCCATCAGTCCTGTTAGGGGCTTAGTCACCACACTCAGTTTGACATTTGTCCATTCCTTGCGCTGAGCCTGTTATTTTCCTGGCTTGACTTGCTACTGCGATTCTACGTTCTAACAGCTAATCATGTGTCCAAAAATATCCCACATAATTATGTTATAATTATACTGAAACAAATGTTTCCTCACCCCTTTTGCTTTCAGATATTCCCTACTGTTACGAATATATTTTTTTAGCAGATCTAATGTGTGTTCAAAGAGTTCTTCTCAGTAATCTACCTACATTCATCCTACCATTCACCCAGGAGGCACAATCCCTTTAAACTTTGAGAAGCTCCAGTTGGAACAAAGAGGAAGGGAAAGGGTTCAGAGTTGGTGGAATAATCACTTCTAATCGATCAATTTCCCCTGAAGGTACAGCTGAAGGAGAGAAGGAGACTCCCAGTCCAACTCCTTGAAGTTTAAAGAAACCAAGCCCCGGGGCGCAGGGGAGAAGGATTTCTGCTTTTGCCTCCAAGACCTATTAAGAGGTCACTGACCCCTGTGACACCTGGGCCACTCCCTGAGGACAGGCTCCCCAGACAGGGATTTAGCACAAAGAGCAGGAAGTGGAAAGCCTCTACTTTTCATAGATTCTTTAGCAACCCAGAGTCTAAAAGAGAAAGAGATGTCAGTTACCAGCATCTTAAGGGGAATGACCTTTAAAACACAAGCAAGTGTGCTCTGGTAAAAATGTGAAATTTTCACCATCTCTTTGTATAGTGTAGATTTCACACCTAGAGTGGGTGACATGGGAAGAGAGACGTTCTGTGCACATGGCCTGGCCCTGTGGACACGGTGAACAGTGTGACTGCAGTGGACTCAGGGAATTGTGGGTCTCCTTTAATTCATCTTCCCTACAAAAGACCCCATGACTTCTACATCCCAAATACAGCTCGTAGTTTACAATTTTTACGTATATCCATGGGGACACGCTGACAGCTTTAATCACCAGCAATGGACATCAAGGGCAAGCTAGAAGTTCTTAAAGATAATTCCCCCTTGGTTTGTGTTCTTGGCATTTTCTTTACAAGTTTGGGGCAAATGAATCCTGAAACCAGACAGTTAGATTACTAGATATTCATTCCCCATTATACAGTGATTAGATTGTAATGTTCACTCTCGATTATACAACAAAGGGAAAGTCAATTTATAAAACCACTGTGTTTTAGCAGATCTTCAAAGGTAAGATTTTTGAAAAAAATACATTTTTTTTCCTGAAACTGTAACACTCTTTAAGCACCATTTTAAATACTCAAGTTAATCAGAGAACATATTAATGTAAATAGAGTTATATCTAATGGAGGAGAGTCCACTTAGGTTTTCTTGTTAGGGCTAAGTGAATGTACCATTCATTTTCCATTCAGTGAATGCAACCTTCCAGTCCATCCTGCTTGCACTCAGCTGTCCTGTGATCCACAACTTAGAAAAAGAGAATGAACACTTAGCAAGAGATGACACAGAAATGCAGAACCCGATGGTTTTCTAAGCTGCCCTTTCAGCACTGAGCTATTTGATTTTAATTAAGCTAACACGTGTATGTAATGCATCATCAGCTACAGAAAGAAAACATAATTCATTGGCCTGGCTCCTCATAAGCCCCAGTTACGTTATAGGAAGCCATTCTAAGAGCTTTAAGGACAAAAGGAATCTTGGTAGCAATTTCACAAGCCTGTTAACATGAGAGCAGCAGATAAGAAACTTCTACTTCTTAAGACTCTGCTCTTAAAAAACCAAATATATAAACAAAAATGGCCAGCAGGATGGCTAAGCAGATAAAGACTATTGTCAGAGAATCTGGCAACCTGAATTCAAACCTCAAGACACAGTGAGAGGAGAGACTCAACCTCTCCAAACTGTCCTATAACTGCCATACGTGTGCTGTGGTAACAGCCAAGCTCCCAACACATCCCCCCCACCCCAACACACACTTACAAACTATGTCACACTTACGTTTAATCTGCCATAGCAAATGATACCAGTGCTGATACATCAAGTGTTTACAGCAGGTAAAAAGTGACCGACTCCCCAAAACCAGGGAAAGGAGTTCACTTGCTAGCCAATTATGGTTTACTCTCTCCTCACTTCATAGCTCACTTAGTCACCACCCTGGCGGATGAGGATAACACACTGGCTGAAGCACTTTCTCTGTGCTGGACAGCAGCAGACTCTCCAGCTGTTCGCATATTGAGGAGTATGTGAAAACCAGGAGGGACGTTCTGTGGAGCACAGAGGGTGCAGATTCTAGGGTAGAGCTCATGGGATAAATAGTCAGCTTCCATCAGAAAAGACATTGTTCATAATCAGCAACTTCGGGGATGAAGGAGGTGGTTCAGTGGGCAGAGTGCCCTCTACACAAGCACAGGCCCTGAGTACCATCCGAAGAACCCCTGTCAAAAAGCCAGGAGCCCTGATCCACCTTGTGAGCCTGGTACTGGGGAAGCAGAGAAAGGGAGATGCCTGGAGACAGCTGGCCAGCCAGCCCAGTCTAATTGTTTACTTCCAAGCCAATGAGAGACCCTGTCTCAAAACTAAGGTGAATGAAATTCCAGCTGAGAGTACCCATATGTGCGTCCACATACACACTACACTCACAGTAACTAATAAACCTTTAAAAAGTTATCCTAGTACAAATCTGCCTGAGCAAGGTAAGTCTGACTCCTCTCAGCTGAAGGCTTCCTGTTTTCTACCCCATGTGCCTCTTCTCATGAAGGTATAGTCGGGTCTCTCCAGAGAAATAGACACAGGGAGCAACTTATTTAACTTTAACTAATTTAATTTAGGGCTCAGATTTTCACAAATGACTTCAACAGTGCTGTGCAAAAAACTGCAAGATATTGATGGTCAAACACGGGCAATCACCAAGAAAATGGATGGCGCTGCCCTGCACTCCTGGCAGAAGCCTTATCAGCTACTGTGTGGTCAAAGAGGGAGAAGGACACAATTTCATCTGGGCCGTTTAAAGGTCAGCCAAACAACACTGACAATAGCTGGGAAGTCAGAGAGGCTCTAGACTGTACCCACTGTGGAGAATAACGCAGCCAGGACACGCTGTCATTGCTCTCCGCTGGTTGTGAGGTGTGTCTCCTCGGGTCTAATGGCAATGAAAATGAATCAGCACAAGGAGCAAGAAGCCTGGAAGTCTAAAATTGCAAGGTCCTTGAAGCCCATGCTTATCTCGTCCTGACATCATTTCTTCATTTCTCCATCTGTCCATGCTCTGTGCACGTGTGCATGTGTGCATGTGTGCACGTGTGCATGTGTGCATGCGTGGGAGGCATCAGTAAAAGCACATGAAAACACATAGTTTTTGCAAAAACTGTTTAAAGGCACCACGGTCTCTACAATGAGATGCATACGCCAAAGGGCCAGGTAAGAAATCTATCCACGAGGCCCCGGACACTGCCCTCAACCAGGCATTTTGGAAAATACGTGGCTAGGCTCCCAGTTCGGAAATATTTTAGGTAGAATGCCACAATTGATCTAAGAAAAGGGAAGTTAAAAATAAAACTTATACTACCTTAAATCTAATTAGTAAAGATATAATCATCGTTATATAAATGATTATAAAAACATAATGAATTAATATAGAGTTTAATATAGAAATATGCAAACAAAACTTACAATGCCTCATATTCAATTACTATGAGCTCAATTTTTTAAATAACACATTGATTCTGTATAGTTTACTTCAACTTACAATTTCTGAGAAAAATGGCACAAACGGGTTGGTTCTAAATGCAGTTTTAATACGCTTCTGTGGAGTCACACTTCAGTGTCCTCCATATGCTTATCTGGAGTCACACTTCAGTGTCCTCCCCAGAACTAAAGTCATAAGAGTTTAATTCACCGCGGCTGTGGATATGGCTGACACATGTTCACCTTTAAAAGATTCTCTAGACAAAACAAATAGTTATCACAATGTTCCATGAATCTGACTGAAGGTTTCGGGTTCTCTAGAAAATCTCACTTTGAGAACAAACCCAAGCGATCACAGTACATTATACACCAGCCACTCACATGCTCACTCCCTCCTCCTCAAAACCTACACCAACACAGGAACACTATGTGTTTAAAAACAACTGATCCACATGCAGCTCACACCTGTAACTCCAGCTACTGGGAGGCTGAGGCAGGAGGATCTCAAGTTGGAAGTCAGCCTTGCTTATAACAGTGAACAATTTAGAGAAATCTTATCTCAAGATTAACAATGACAACAAGAACAATGTGGATGGGAGACACAACTCAGCAGTATAACACTTATCTGAGACCAGTGTAGCCCACAGAAAGAAAACAGAACAAGGCAGAGAGAGAGTGGGAAGGAGGGAGGAAGGAAGGACAGGCAGGCAGGCAGGCAGGCAGTGACTCTTGAGAGAGGGAGAATTAGTCTTCACAAGGGATGAACCTCTGGTATGTTTACAATCCCCAGAGGTTATCTTTAAGCATATATACCTAAAAGCAACAACAAGTGGATTCTACAGATTTTACATATACACAATAATGATGATGCTGATGATGCTGATAAAGGAAGAGCTAATAAATTTGAAAGAAGGCATGAGAAGAGCTGGAACAGGAAGGAGGTTGGGAATAATGTAAATACAGTAATCATGTATTAATTTATCAAAAAAAAAACAGAAAGGAAAAGGGGGATGAAAGCGGAGCTTCATATCTGGCTAGAGCTTTATGAATCTGATTTGCAAATGTATGCTCTCACAAACACATCACCTTCCTGTCCTGGGGGTTTCCACTTAGCGGACTACCAACAGCATGGCGACAGCCGGTGAAGAGCTGACACCACCTACTTGGCATTTTCTGCATATGCATCCAAGCAATCCACATTAATGATGTGAAAGAGCACTCAGCAGACAGCTCGAGTTTGCAAATTAGCAGAAGACAAGAGAGAAAGGACTGAGAACGAGGAGCAAACCGTATTACCAAATGCACTTTACACATTTATCCCGTTAAGTGTAGCTTAGTCTTGATGATTTACAACGCTGGTTCCTACTCCATTTTGTAAGCATAATAAAGTCCCGTAATCTCAGCCTTCGCCACAGCACCCTGCTATTAAAGCTTTGTTGAGTCGTGTGATGAGACTCCTCTGGCTCTCCGCCCTCCCCGCCCCCTGAGGCAACTGGCAAGAAATGATAGGGTTTGTGGATTAGTACAATGAAAGGTTCTCTGTGCTTTTCCTTCTGTAAATATATATTTTGATAATCTGTCTTCTGCATCAGAGTCCCAACAGCACTGGAGGGCTGAGTCCCCCCCTCCCCAGCCTCCAGGAATACACAGCAAGGTTGGAGCCAGGCAGGTGGCTGCAGCCTATGGCTCTAGCTGAAGAGTGGGATTTGAATTTGGCTTCACCTTTGCCACTCTTCCTTCAAGCAAAAATGGTATGTAATTTACTTATACATGCTGGATTACAGACTGGTAAAGAGAACAAATAACAGTCACATGAGACTAGGAAGAGAACCCTCATCTGCACAGTGACACTCGTCCTCAGCTATGTTTAGGGCTGTTTGGTCAAACTCTAGATCAGTCTGCTTCTCAGAAACATTCCAAAACACCCCTAGGATTGGATCCCCTGAAGCACATGCGTGCCTTCCTCCATCCCTGCATTCTTTCCTGCACCACAGTCAAGGCCACTTTGCTATCTCATGACCTGGAATGGCTTGGCTCAGGCTAGCTCCTCCAAGATTTAAAGTCTTTTGATATTAGGTGACCAGTGTCCACTGAGGCAGACTAGCCAAAGAATCTGCATCATATTTGGGGACAAAAGTCACCAAAGAAATAGATGTGAAGTTATCAAGAAATCCTGCAGTCAAGAGAAAGAAAGAGCCAAGGTAGGCTTCTCTGGTTGTCGATAGGTAGAACCACCCAGCAACCCTCAGAGGTCTGTGTGACCCCCAGAGGCCTCAGACCATCAGGCACCTGTTTTCTGTTTTGTAAATCCATGAGACATGTGGTTACTTTTTTGTCTAATTCTACTCTATATTTAAGTCCTGGAACACACCACTCAGATTCACTCAAATTATTCATGGAAATGCATCCAGGTTGTAGTCTACCTGGGCAGAAGCAAGCAGCTGAGTAAAGGCAACAAGATTAACAGAATGAGTCCACACAGATCAAAGAATAACTGAAAGTTCCTTACGAGCCTATGGAAGGCACAGAAGAGGAAAGGGGTGGGTGTAGACAAGGAAATTAGGAGTCTGAGAAGGGACAAGAACCAGTGGCAAGGTAAAAAAGGCACAAACAGTGTGTACAAAGCTAAAAAAACCGAACGAATGAAACAGAATAGCGCAGGTAAGCGTGGACCAGAGAGAAGAAAAGAGAAGAAACACTAATACCTGCTTTGCTACATCAGCTTTGTCTGTCTAGAGATTTTAAAAACAGGTGGTTTCCAGAGAGTTCACTACAGCGGCTGGAAGATAACTCAGGGCACTGTCCCCTAACTTCCACCAAAAGGCATAACATCCCCCCTTAATTAAAATTGTTCACGTGTCTTTAATCTTTTGAGCAGACTGGACAGCATCCTCCAGCTAAGACAAACTTCAACTCAGACACCTTCATCTAATGTGGTGATTCTGATGTCTGCCCTTCCCTCCCTGGCCTCCTCGGGCTTTACATCCCTAAACATACCCCCACCCACCAATGCAAATGAATACACCAGTGGCTCTCAGCCTTCCTAGAGCTGTGACTCTTTAACACAATTCCTCGTTGTGGTGACCCCAACCATAAAATTACTTTCATTTGCTACTACATAACTGTAATTTTGCTACTGTTAAAAATCATAATGAAAATGTCCATGGTTTCTGATTGTCTTAAGCAACCCCTGTGAAGCTGTCTTTGGATCTCCCAAAGGAGTCTCAACCCACAAATTGAGAAACACTGGCATACACACCTTCATCATCACCACCACCATCACCACAACCATCACCAACATCTTCATCATCATCACCACCATCACCATCATCACCACCATCACTCTTTTCTTCTTCAGTTTTATTTACTCCTTTTTGGGGTGGGGGACACAGAAACAAAACCCATTAGATTTGTCCTTTTCTGACACGGTTCATTCAGGAAGTCACTTTTGTTCTTTGACCTTTAAAATGTTGTGCTATGTGAGCACAGGCCAGACTGCAGCTTTCTCAAAGCCTTAGATGGAGACTATATTTTTATTACTTTTAAAGAAAAAAAAATCAGTACTTAACCCATAAATATCAGCTGTCCTATACTGGGTCTGCAGACACCATCAAAATCAGACAGGAGTGACCCCTTTTCTTCTGATTCATGAAGCTGAAATAGGAGTGTCAGCCAGGCACTCCATAGAAGGTTCATGCTCAGTAAGGAGAATTTAGTGTTGACTTCCAACATTTAACTTTTAAAGTAACTTTAGGATTGGGGGGTATAGCTCAGTGGTAGAATGCTTGCCAAGCATGCATGTGTTGTGAGAATTTTGGTTTCCTTAAAAAAACACAGAGATACAGAGATGTGTTCTAGTTTCAATCCCAGCCGTGGGGATACAGGGCTGCTTCATACTGTCAGCAGCTGAGTATGATTTGCCTTGTGCTCTAGCAGGGGCGTGATTCTGCCGGCTGTAGATAGTTTTTGCAAGTGTGTGTCGGTTGGAACTCAGAGGACTTTTCCGAGGATATGTAAACAGAGCTCAGATTGGAGCAGCTGGTTGGCCCAATGGTGCTTGGACACTGTTCTTTGCAGTTTGTCAAGGAGCCGTGCACAAAGGAGTGAGAAGAAGAAACTAGATATCCTGAGAGCAAAGATCAAACTTGCCCAAAAGAACCTGACACCCTGAGTCAGCAGGAAGTGGTCTAATGATAACGTGGCCGCCTTTCCTTTCTATCCTTTCTCTCTCCTATCTGGTGATAGGGAGTTGAGTGGGTGGAGCAGATAGAAGAAGAACCCACTCACTAGGCAAAAGTGCAGCATGGAACCTGATATGATCCTATCATCACAGCAATGAAGAGATGAACAAAGGGATGACTGGATGAATGAATGGATGAATGAATGAGTGAATGAATGAAACCTGAAGCAGGACGGACAGCCCCTTCTCACTAGCTCTGTTCACACTGGCCAGTGCATGTCCATAGTTTTGTGCGAGGAGCTGTCTCACTGGCTCCATTCACACTGCTCAGTGCACGTCCATGGCTCTGTGCTCACAAGGCGCTATTCTACGTGAGTGAACAGTTTCATGTAATGCACTAGCTTTCCGCCTGAAAACAGTGTCTGTATGCAATAGGACTCTCAGATAGAGTTGTTGGAACATGCCTTTAGTCTCAGCACTCAGGAGGCAGAGAATTTGAGGCCAGCCTGTTCTACATAGTAAGTTAGGGACCAGCCATAGCAAGATCGTGGATTTTCACAAAAATCTGTGTTCTAAGGAAAAGAGCCATTAGACAAAGTCACCTTAGTGTATATAAACTGGCAACTGTAACACATCTACAAGGAAGTTCGATTCATACCCAAAAGAAAGACAGAATTCAGAAGATGGGAGTGTGAACCCTGGCCTGGATGGATGGTCACCAGAAGTCACCCACTGCTGCCAGTAGTACGAAGAAACAAACATCTTGGTAACCAGCTTGAATGTGTCTCTACAAACAGGCATTTTCCCTCCTCAACCTCCTCAATACCCAGCCCCTCCATTCCTGTCGGCAACCCAAGCAGATGTCCACTCCAACCTAATTCAAAACAACAAGGAAGAAAAGAGAAAGTAATCAAAGTGTCCAGCAAAAAGATGAGGGGACACACGGTACAGCTCAGCCTCGTATCAGAGCACCCTCAGTGGTGAAAAACAAAACCAGCACACTGTCAAACGGCACCAGACAGTCCCCTTGATACAGACACCAAAGACAGAGACACAGAGAAGAGTTCATAGTGATCACAGTACATGGTCCCATTTACCACAGACTGAATGCATCTATGGTTAAGGCACTCCTGACCTGGGTACTCCTGGTGGAGACTGATGAGGAGGATGGGGCAGGGAAGACTGTAACGTAAGAGAGGCAGCATGTGAAAAGGATGCAGTGCATTCTGCCAAAAAGTCACACTGCATACTCACAGCGTTTTAACTTTGTTCTTTGCAAATATTGCATTAAAATACAGACTTAGCAATTGCAGAAGATATTAAGTTGTAATTGGCTGACACGCTTATCACAGCTATGTGAGTCAGCTAATGTGAGATTACTTAATGTGTATTCTAGGCTCAAGCAAATGACTCAGTACACTGAGGATGGCAGCAGACAGGTTTTTATCATCCCAGAAGACAGTGACCAATAGACACAGGAAAAAGAAAAGGATGTCCCTGAGACCTTAGGTTGAATTGGAAATACCATACAAACACAGGGTTTTTGTTGGAATCCAAGGAAAAAATGAGTGTGCTCACTTCTGTCTGGGTAGGCTATAGACATATTATGTGTATATTACAAATCATATTAGCATATTTGTACATGTACTGGTTCAGTTAGAGGAAAGCTCTATAGACAGTAAGTAGTAGCACTGAACTCACAGCAGTCAAGTCTTGACTTCTAAATCCCCTACTTCCTAAAATTGACCCTGATATCACACTACCCAGCCAAAACTAAAAATGGTAATGATCACAAAAACGACATTGATTGCAGGACATGACTAGACAAGAAAAGAACATTACCCAGAGGTTTTGTTTGTCCCAGAAATAAAGCAAGTCCCTCACCCCGATAATGACAGAGACATATTAAACAGATACATAAGAACATAGTTGGAATTTATTCTCATTGGCTAAATCTAGGACAGTAAGTACACCGAAAAATTGACAGAGAGTTGGAGATGACAGTAGTCGGAGCCTATCCAGTTTATGGCCTTCTGTTTGATTACTGATAGGTGATGGATGGATGGATGGATGGATGGATGGATGGATGGACAGACAGATAGATGGTTAATAAATGGATGAACATGCAGACAGACAAATAGATGATGGATAGATAGATGGCCAGATGATAGACAGACATGGTACATACATACATACATACATACATACATACACTGAACTATGAATCACTAAGTAAAATCAATGATGATACAAATAAATGAATTAATAAAAGAAATACCAATGAGCCAAGTGACAAGGACTCTGGCCTGTCACTGGAGGCCAACAGTGTCTGAAGCTCTGTGAAGCTGAGCTAAGACAGTATCTTCCCATGAAGACACTTGCACTGTAAATGAAGGGGACACAATAAGTTACACTGAATAAGATAGGTAGACACCATGGAAAGCAAGTCTTCATTGTTAAAGTTTCTGTCACTGTCACTGGAATGCACTAATGCTATTTACATACAGAGTGCAACAGTAAGGAAGGGGTGATATCAGGTTGGTGGCCTTACCACAGGCACAGAGCCAGCATGTGGCCATGAGGAAACAGACAAACCCACTCAGATGGAAATCCCACAAAGTCTGTCAGGGACTCGAAAATACAAAGGAAGGTGGAGAAAGAATTCCTGATTAGAGCAGGCACAAGAGACTTGATAATTACAAGTTACATGGGGCCCTGTATTAAGGATGAGGCAAACCAGGAAAGGTTATAAAAGACATTATTGGAAAAAATATTCCAACTCAAATATGGATTATAGATCAGATATCAGCAATAATGAGATGAGTATTAATTTGTTTTTAAACAAATTTTCACTCTGTTGAACCTGGTAACTATACATTGGTCAGAAAAATGGATGGGTTCCCAGGAAACACACAAGCTGCATTCTAGGGGTGCAATATTTTCAGACTACTCAAATAGTAAGAAAATCATGGTAAGCAACGAAGAAAAAAGAGAGAAGAAATGAGAAGACAAATAATACAGAATATAATTACCTCGTGAGCCAATTAACTAATACAGCAGTCTCAGAAGTTTCCTGTACATTTGAAACAATACTACAGTAAAAGTTACCCTACAATCTCACAAAGTTACAAAAATAGAAAAATGGTCAACACACATTGTTCTAGCTACACAGCTCTAATCCCAGCATCCAGGAGGTAGAGGTAGGGAGATCTCTGTGAGGTCCAGGCCAGGAGTAGGGGACCAATGATTCTGAAAAGGGGCCTTTCCTGCAATAAAGACTGCAGTGCTTAATAAAGTTGCTCACAGCCCTCCCCTCTTGAAGAGACGCGTCAGTGTGCACTTTAATAATGAACTCCGTTTTCCTGGATTCCATCCAACGCTGCCACAATAATCTGCTCAGGAAACCTTGTTAAAATGAAACACCCATTAAAATCTTACACAAATATAAATATTCGAGGGAAACAGTTGGAGAGCAACCTGTCTACAAAATACATTCCCTGATCATCCTTAGTGAAAACAAGACTGCTTGGAAGACAGACGGATAGAAAGGAAATATGCGTCCACAGCAGTACAGGAGCCGTGGCAGCTCAGTGGGTGAAAGATGACATGGAGACAACAGTGAGCAAGACATCATGTGGTCCATGCCGTGTAGCCAAGCCAACCAACACACAGTACATCCCTGCCCAGTATCTCCTCACCCTTGGTGACCATGAGGGATCAGCCATAGTTCCCTAAGGGACAACACAATTCACAGTTGTCCCTTGTACAGAATGGCATAGAACAGCCACGTCCCCACACACGTCGTCTTGTACACTCCAAGTCGTCTCTATTACCAGCTTTACGATATAAATGCTAGGTGAGCGTCTGTACATAGTATATAGGGAAGAAGGACAAGAAAAAGAAAATAGAGTCTGTACCTGTAAACAAAATATTTCTCACTTTTGATGAACACGTGGTAGAATTGAGACATAGCAAATCCACAGATATCAAAAATAACTATATTCTGAGAAGAAATGTATTCTACAAGTTTCAGTTTTATTCAGTCGTTACACTGAACATGCCGCGTTTCGGTGGGGTGTTACATTTTCCTCTTCCAGTGAAGAGCATAGCAGAGTATCTTGGCAGCCGTGGTGAGTAGCTAAGTAATACGCCAACACTGTGCAGCACTCAGCCAGTACAAAGGTGAAGACACAGCTCCAGCCCTTCAGAAGCACGGAGTCTAATGATGGAGGCAGGAAACGAACCCCCTTGGTGAGAACTGCAGTGGTCAGGTATCGAGTAATAAGACTTTAGGGACACAGCTCAGTGGAAGCAACTAGGTAAAGTCCTCCACTTGATGCTTGTGCTGACTAGGTTTTTATGTCAGTTTGACACAAACTACCAGCATCTGGAAAATGGGGAGTCTTCATTGAGAAAATGTCTCTATAGGAACTGGCCAGTAAGCAACTGTGTTAGACATTTTTTTTGATTAGTGATTGATGAGACTGCCCAGCTCACTGTGGGCGGTACTGCTCCTGAGCAGGTGGTCCTGGGTGCAATAGGAATACAGACTGAGCAAGCCGTGGAGAACAAGCTGTTAGGTAGCACTCTTTGATGACCTCTGCATCAGTTCCTGTCTCCAGGTTCCTGCCTTGGTTTCCTGCTCTGACTTCCCTGGTTGATAGACTATAAGCTGTGCAATGAAATAAATTCAGTTGCCTTTGGCCATGGCGTTTTATTACAGTAACAGGAAAGTAACCAAAACAATACCCCAGAACAATGACAACAAAAGCAACACTCGAGTCTAATGTGTGGTCATTTAGAAGACTACAAAAGGGCACCTGACTTAGTGCAGGATCAGAGAAGGCTTTTCTGAAGAGATAATATTTAAGGTAAAATTAGTTAATAGATGTTAACAAACTTAGAAAATATTTAAAAGAGTCTTCGTTTTATTTTAGTCATCTAATATCCCATTGTATTCCTAACATTTTAGAAAATAAAGTAAGCAAAATTATACGTGTGTATTTATATGTAAATATGTGTGTATATGGATATATATGCATCCATATATACACACACATACCTAATTCATACTCTAAAGAACTTCAACACTGAGGCTGCCTCAGACAACCACTCTAGAATTTTTAGAAAAGTACACCTAGTCAAGGGTGTCCAGCCAACCACCCTGAAAACAGTCTGCATCCCCGGCTGGCTAAGAACGCAACACAGCATATTCACAGACAGCCTCACTGTGTCTCCACATCCCTGCTCGGCTTTCCTAGGGTTTCAACTGTACAGAGTAAAATAATTAGAGGCAGAAACCACACAAAGGAACAAACTGGAAGAAAAACTCGTCAGTAGAACAGAGTGGGGAGCGGGGACAGGACTGGCACTGTTTACCTGTCAGCTGGCACTGATGGATCTTGTGCTCTGTGATGTCGCTCAGTGACTCAAACACCTGGAGGCAGCTGTCACAGCTGTGCACAGCGTCCTCCTCCAACTCCTCCCCGTCTTCTGGCCTCTTCTTGCAGTCTACTGCCTCCCCATCTTCAATCTTGTCTTCAAGTTTACAGTTGGGGTCTGAAAGAAAATTGTGACTGTAAGTACGAGCCTTAAAGATGGGGTCTGGGAAAGCGGCGCTTCATCTTCTTCTCACCAAACCCAGAAACGGCGTTTCCCTGGAAGCTGCAACAGAGGGCCTGGTCTCCGAATGTGATACACAGGATCAGTGTCCATTGGTCTTATTAGCTGAGGCTGTCTTCCCACTGCCTAGGACGTGTCACACACCACCCCCTTCAAACAAACGATGCTTAAACTTCACTTCGTGTTTTTAAACCGCCTTTTAAAAGTTTTTCATTAAAAGAGAAAGATAAATAACTTTTAAAATAAACAGTCTTCAATGAAAAGGAAAAAGAAACTACTTCGAAGAATGAACCCCTTTCTGCTAAATATATTCTTTCATGGGAAATTACCAGACCATACAAAAGCCTAGAATCAGCCAAGCTAATTACCATAGGCAAGAAATTGACCTTTGCTTATAAACTGGTCAAAATGCACAGTTGTCCCATTATCTGAGATGTAGCGATAGCAAAGCAAGCTCTACCACCCAGCCAAGCACCCTTTCAAGCACAAATGCAAGCGAAAACATGTTGTTCTGTTTTTGGATTTCCAAATTATACAGAAAAAAAAAGCATAGATATGAACAAAAAGTACAATTCCGATTGAGTCAACATCCTAAAGCATCGTTATCAGTGTGGCAAAGCTGCATGTGTGTGAGCCATAAATAGTCCTATCTGTATGCTAAGAATGGTCACCAAACAGCAGGACAGATAAGGCACAGATATTATATGTACTGAAAAGTTCCATGTATAGATTATATATGATGTCGCTTGGTTCATTATAGAGATGTCAACCATCTCACATACACACACGCACACAAATGGATGGATGGATGACAAAGAAGAGAAGGACCTCCCCCAACACCAATGCTTTTGTTCTCTGTAGAAATGAAAGGAGGGACAGGAACAGGAGAAGGAAAGGAATGTCAGGCATGGAGGGAGGAGAGGATGAACAAGAACGACATTAGAAGAAATTAGACTAATCAAGGGCTTAATTTGGGGGATATTAATTTCTAATTGTAGAAAAGTCCTCTACAATCAGATATAAACTGTATTTTCAATTATTTTTTTGGTTTTTAGATGAAGTCTTATGTAGCCAAGGCTATCCTTAAATTTAGTATGTAGCTGAGGATAACCTTAAACTTCTGCTCTCTCTATCTCCGTCTCCACAGTGCTAGGCTAAGAGGCAGGAACCACCATGCCTATGTTGTGTGGTGCTGGGGATTGGATCCACAGCTTCATCCATGCTAGGCGAGCAGCCTACCAACTGAGCCAATCCCCAGTTCAGAGTTTCTATCTTAAGATCTTGTCTAATCAATGTAAATTACAAATGGGTTGTATCAAGGTACCTAACAAATGTATTACCGAAAGCCATATTTTCAATGGCTATAATGTTACTTTAAATGACTATACTATACTGGCTTATTTAAATATGAGATATGTGATATTTCAGTGAATAATTAAAATTCTACAGCCAAGAATCTACAGACCAGCATTTGCCAAATCTTTCTTAGAATAGTGCATATGTGCTGCTACTGTGGGTTGCCTGCTAACTTGCAGGTCACATGCTCCCAGGCAACCCACTGCATGTCCTCTCCTGTCTGGCAGTTGTTCAAAGCCTTCCTCTGAATCTGAAACTAACGTAACACCATCACTATCCTTCAAATGATTTGAATAAACCAAAGTCAACTTTGATTTCAATGTATAGGTAATCTCGCTGGGTCATGAACAAAGCAAGTGCTCCATCTCCAACGGTAGGTCCTCTCTCTCTCTCTCTCTCTCTCTCTCTCTCTCTCTCTCTCTCTCTCTCTCTCTGTGTGTGTGTGTCTTAAGGAATGTAGTATTTAAGTAAGTTGTAATCAGGGTTGATCTGATACTGAAAAACGATTATCTCAACACCTACCATAATGCTCATCTCAATATACTGACTGGGGTTTCTGGGGGAAAAAAAATAACAGGATTTTTCTCTCTTGCCTCATTCTCTACGCAGCCCGGCACCATCTCCAGCTGAGTGTTCGGTGTTATTTAGTAATAGGAAGAGGGGAAGAAGAATGTCTTAAAGAAGAAGGGAAAGGGCCTCTTCTCGGTACTTTGCCTGTGAATGGGAAGAGACCAGTTGCCTCCAAATCTGAAAAGCATCCACATGCCTACAGTCTCCAAGACTGACACGGTATGACCCACCACACTGGCGTTTCCTGCCTTCAAATGTTCCGTCTGGAGTTACAGACTCAACACATTGGTAATGGTCCAGAGAGCTCTCACAGACCAAAGCCAAGAAGGAAAAGGCTGCCAATCCAGAGGGCAATTCAGAAAAGGAAGTAACTGTCCCGTTTCAGCAAAGTGACCGACCCCACTACAGTAAATGCTTGCTGGGGGCAGGATGCACATGCTGAATATTCTTCCTTGTTTAGCTCGAGTTTCAGATTCTGAAAAAAACTGACAGCATTCAGGGAAATGTGGGTGTTGAGTCTGAATTTTAATGTGGTTATTTAGATGCTAGGCATCAGACTCACAGACCTGTTTGTTTTTAAGTAAGGAGACTGAATACTTTAAGTATTATGCAGACAGAAAGGATAAGAAGTCACCTTCCTTATTATTCAGTATTGTGAGTATTTTACAAAAATCTGATATCAAAGATACTAACCAAATAGGAATGCACAGTGTTTCTGCTCTTCAAAGCTGAGAAGGAGATCCGGCCTGTGCTTCCACCGCTGTGGCTGGTTATTAGAGTGAGGGTCATTTTAAGACTAATAAAAATGTTTTGCCTGCACTTCTGGGTTTACAGATAGAACCCTTTGGGGACTGAAGTCAGTCAAGCTTATTCACTTCTGCTGCAACTTTAGGATGCATGCTCCAGCCAACTGGCGGATTTGTTTTTAGGTCAACACTTAAGTGGGACCCTCTGGGAGGCGGGTTCGATTATAGCCTATGAGGCCTCCGTGTAGGGAGTACTAGATTCTCAGTCTCTTTCTTTGTGATGAGACATTCTCCACCCAGCCTCCACTTGCTCAAGGAATTCTTTCTTGGCCATTCAAAAGATGTGTTTATTTGTGTGAGGGGTCTCTGTTCCTGATGCCAGTGGGTGTGGGAAGTATCTAGAAAGCTTGCCTTGTCAACCATTTTCTTTCCCACAGGTGGCTACACTTCAGTAATTGCACATGGCCTCAGTGATGGAGTTTTTATAAAGTCCTTTGAGATCCAATCATAAAAAATAATTGTATTACTCTGCTAGTCATTCAAACCCCTGACTTCAGCCTAAGGGGTTATAAACACAAGACCCATGCCTGTAAGTGTCGCCCTGCCCCCAGCCCTGCTGCCTAAGGGACAGTTGTTCTTCCAACCACATTGTTGCCTATAAACCCTCTCACAGGGCAGGATTTTAAAATAGCCCCCATTGTGCCCCCTAAAGGGCCACTGCAAAGCACACTATACCTCAGGACCTCTCTCTCCCGCTACCCGAAATGATGCTACCCCAACATGTGGCCTCCATCACAAAGGATCTCACTTGCTAACCCAACGTTCCAGCTCATCCTTTCGAGGGGGGCTGGGGGACCCTGGATTTATAGTTGTTCTGAGCTGAACTAAAGGTTGGCTTTTGAAATAGAAGCACAACTGTTATTACTAGAATAAATGGTGGCATTCTGTTTCCAGTTTTGTTAACATTACCTACAAACGAGGATTTGAAAAAGGCATGATTTTCCTCTCATTATGGTCTCTGGCAGGTAGTTCTTTCCTTCCTCCTCTTCTCAAGGACTGTTATTGCTTCAACTTGGTTTAATAAAATTACAACTTTGGGGAAAATGAAAAATTGCCCTGGCTTAAAAGTGTTGGAGGCAATAAAGGCACGGACTTCAATTAATTTCAAGTGCGGGATCAGTTTAAGGCCAACCAGCAGAAATTCTATTCTGTCCATGTAAAATGAGGTTTCACCACATTTACTTTTTTTATAACCTATATAAAAGTCAAGTAAAAGTAATGAATACCTAAAAGCCATCCGCGGACTGGCAGGGACTATCTGAATGCTTGAAACCATCTTACATATTTCTCTCTTTGTAACAAGGATGCCATGCCTGATCAAAGCTAAAATGTCAAACTACTAAGAAAACAGCCCAATTTCCAAGCCATTCTGCTGCCCAGAAATGGACCTCCTTCCAAGCCACTTTTGCATGGAAAAGCACCAGCAAAAGAAAGAAAAATGAAGAGATCATGTGGTTATAATTATTACCAGGCAAGGAATAGTTCTGCAGCTCAATGATGAAGTAAAACTCTGTCGCGCTCTTCTCCCCATAGTGTCCATCGCAAAACAACTGCCTCATTAAATCTCTGCAGTAAGATTAATATGCCGTAGCTGCACTACATTTATAACTCGCTACTCTATAAAAAGCACATTTAATGGTAAGAGCCAGAGCTGAGATACAAAGTATTACTATAAAAACTTCTGGCAGCGAGAAAGAGCCCAGGCCCTGGTCCTCCTTGCAGGAGATATAAACGAGGCTTTCCCTGGTTAATTCCATGCATGAAGCCTTACCTTAAAAAACAGACTCAGTTTTTATGAGAGTGGCAAAAACACAAGATTCTAGTGATGCCATAAATACAAAGGCAGGAAGGTCACTTAGCCACGGAGACCAGTGAGACATGAATTAACCCCGAACACTACACGTGTGCACAGGCGCAGACTTCACGCTAGGCCAGTTCCTAATACTTGGTCTGCTTGGGCATAGCTAGCTTCTCACCAAGTGAAACTATAGTATGAACTGCTCAATCTCAACCAACACAGTACCAATGCGTTCAGGACACTATGAATTCAAAATAATATAGATTTCATTGTCATGACCACAACTGTGGGGAACTTAATTAGTTAAAGCTATAAAAACTACATATTCCTCCCAAAATGTTGCTTTAGATAGTACAGTAAAGCAGGAGAGTAAAGATGGGAGGATTTGCTCCACTGCAGAGCATCTATGGAGGGGTCGGACGCCTCTGCAGGTAAAGGCCCTTGTTGCCAAATCTGATGATCTGAGTTGGATCCCTGGGACCAGTGTGATGGATGCAGGCTATGGCACAAAGGAGTCCCTGGGCATGGACATGTGTGTGCGTGCGTGCACGCACACACACACACACACACACACATGCACGCATATGCACACACATAAAACACCACACTAACTAATATAATGAAACAATTTAATGTAAAGAAAAGAAAGGAAGGATATTCTCTACAAACTCGGCATTAAAATCCCATGTCTTAACTAACAATTCATATAAACACATTTTGTACTCATATTTTCCACAAATCACTACGAAAGATGACCAAACATCCCAGGTTAACAACCATCTTGTGCTAAATGATAATTAACAACCTAATCTTGTATTTAAAGTTTCCATGAGGGATGGGAAGATGGATTACTAGGTAAAGGCATTGTGGTGAAAGCAACAGGATCCGAGTTCAAATCCCTAGAACTCACTAAAAAGCCAGACACCTGTTGCACACTCCTGTGGGGAGACAGAGGTCAGTACAGACTCGGATAAATCTCAGAAGCTAGCAAGCTGACCAATATAACCAAGATATGCTGTTTCAAACAAGGTTAAAGATGAGGACCGACACCTGAGGTTGTCCTGACCTATGTACATGTACTTGAGCCTTGGCACACACACACCTACCTGTGTTTATACACAAGATCATAGATGTGTGTGGACACATATACACACAGATACATAAGTACATAAATGACATGAAGTGCACATCGGCAATAACGAGTCATCTTTGTTTGGTGACATATTTAGAAGCCCGAGCAGAAAACCAGAGAACATCTGCTTAAAGCAAACTATATCAAAAACTAGTCTCTCTGCATACCTCTTCAAACCACTCTCACTACGTTTACCTTAACAAGAAGCAGAAAACCTTCCTGGTGGTCAAAACTAAAAGGCAGAATCATTACTTTGTGATTTCTGGGCTCTAGATATGCATTCTAACTTGAAATCCCTAAGATGAAAACAGATTTGGGGGAAATAAATTGAACGCTGTTAACCCAGTGGCTAGGAAGCCGTAATGAAGGCGTGCAGCAAGCCAGACTGGGCAGCCAGCCGTCAGCCGCACACTCGCCTGCTGGCAGCTGGCTCATTTCTAGTCTGTCAAGTCAAGGTAAACAAACAAACAAAATAGAAGTAATCAGGATGGATGGGAGGGTGGGGTGGGGGAGTTAATCTCAAGCATCCTGAAACTGTAACCTCCACCCTGCCTCTGCCATCCATTGCAGAGACAAGAGACAGAGATCCCACGTACCACACGACTACAATGGTCAAGGTTGGGACTGCACCCTTGGGGTTGGAGATAGCTCACTGGTCAAGAGCATGGACTGCTCTCACAGAGGACCAGAGTTTAGTTCCTAGCACACACAATGGGCAGCTAACCACTGCCCGTGATTCCAGCTCTAAGGGATCTGAGACCCTCTTCTGACCTCTGCAGGCTCCTACACTCACATGCACACACAGACCCACACACAGACTCGCACATACACATTACTCAAAATAAAATAAATCTTTAAAAACATTTAGTATTCTCTTCAGTCTGGTGATATGATGCAGGTCCAAAATCTCAGAGGGACAAAGGCAGGATGGTCACAAGTTGGCGGTCAGTCTGAGCTACATAGCAAGACCTTGTCTCCCCCCCTGCCACCCCCACAGTTAATAACTCTCTTTTCCCTGTTTACTTACTACCTACACTATCCTCTGAACTATGTTTCTAGCTATAAAACTGCTTTCTAGAAGAAAGAAGGGACCACTTTATCTGCCCATTCCCTTTTGTCTACAAATCCTTTCAGATAGAAAGAACTCCCTCTGCATTACAACAAGTTGCTGCTGATATTTGGAATTTGTACAATTTTAATTTACGGCTCTCAAGTCTGTCAGGCTCCTGGAAGACCAAAGAGGAGAATCACAGAAGCATCCCCATCAAGACAAACTAGTCAAACATGAGTTTATCTCCTCATTCTGTACAGTACACATGATGATCCTTGTTCAGGATGCCAAGCTGGGGGGGGGGGGGGCAGGGTGAGCCTTGGAAGAAGTTTTAAAAACATACATGCATGCACATCTTGAAACAACTAGGAAGCTCCGATTTCAATCAGAACGCCCTATCTAAATTCCCAGACCTCATTCTGCTGTCTATCGTTTAACCAGACGACATAGTAGAGGTAAGCAATTTAAAGGCTCCAGCATTCAAATAAGAGAAGTCACAAGCATCACCCTACGACAAGCTTGACGATTTCAGGATGGGTCACTATCCTGCCTTGTCATGACTTCAGCAAGTAAATATGCCCTGAGCACCTTGGATAAGACCCTGAGAGTTCAAAGCCAAAGATGCAACTGCTCCTGCCCCCTCAGAGCTTGTAATTTACCATCATTTCCAAAGCAGTTGATTGGGAGCAGTTTCAAAGGTTTGGTAGCGACTGTCTTTCAGAAAGGACAGAAAAAGTCTGAGGTTGCTAGAAGCTGCAAATATTTCCTAGGGCCTTGAAGTCCTTGGTCCATTTACCCAAGTCTGCCATTCAAAACATCTTTCCTGTGTCAAGGCATGATAAACATAGCAAACTCATACAGGTAAAAAGAAAAACCAAAAACTCAGTGAGGTCACAAGAAGGTCGAGACACGGCTAAGTAGGGACAAAGCATCTTGTTAGGGAGAAAAAAACAAGGAATACATGTAGAACTCCAGTTTCCAAACCAAGAACACAGACGCCAAAAGCAACATGCTGCCTTCAAGAAAATTTAAGTGCTTCTACTCCAGACAAACCAGGGCAACAGGGGCACACAGCAGACTGAGAGTGGCAGGGAACGGGACTACGAACATCATGAGGTTTGCACGCTAACCTCAGTGCCAGAAGAGAGTGGGGGATTTCTAAGCATCGGGTGTGATGGATCCTGTTGACAAGGATGCTGCCCTGGTCACAGAGAGGATGCGCTGGCAAAGATCAGGTCAGGAAGCAGGGAACCGCTGTGACTGTTACAACATAAACAAGGGAAGAGGGAGAGCCCAAACCAAGTCCGGAGCAGAAAGAAAACAGGTGCTAGATGGTTGGTGGGAGAGGACAGTGGTCAGTGAGGGGCAAGGCAAGTGCTTGAATAGGCCTGGAGAGCATGCCGAGAGAGCAGGAAGAGTAGGGCTAAGGACTCGCTCTTCTCAACAGGTTTCACACACCCAGTAATTGACTCCTCTTCCTACATACCTAAATGCTCGAAAATAAACACCAGAGCCAGACAGAAGAAAACGAGCAGACAGGGCACACCAGACAATTTCTTAACCAGAGGCAAAATACTTCAGGACCTCAGAAGTCTTTATTGAGACAGGTTTTACTTTTTCATTTTATTTCAAACATATATAAGGGCAAATAAAGGAAATATAAAGTTTAACTGAAAACAAAAGTTGGCGTTGAATCTAGTATCTCCTTTATTCCGTTTTCTTTTTACATATCATTAAAAGTTCATTTAAATAGATGGCATGATTCTATATGTGGTTCATGATCCTTCCCAATAATCTAAAACCACGCACAAGACCTGGGGATGGAGGTCAGTTAGTGGTTTTCTTTCCTACCATGTAGGAAACCCTGGTCAGAGCTGTAGCACTTCATAAGCCTAGCTGGTAGCATCCAACACCTAAGAGCTTCAAGGCAAGAGATTCAGGAATTGAAGGTCATCCTTCTCTATGATATAGGAGATATGATATAGGAGAAGACCCTGTCTGAAGAAAAATGAAATAAAATCAAATAAATCTCTATACAAAAGGCCCATCCACAAACCAGAACAATGTGCTCCCCACCCCGTCCCTAGGGGGGTGAACAGGGCTAGCCCTGTGATACCTGAACTTTCTAAAGCTCTCTATAAGTGATCCAAACTAACATTCCCTGAAAAAAGGAAATGGCAGATAGCCAGTATGAAATGTTCCTTACAGGTATGCACAGAACCTTGTAGAAGAAAACACAAGAAGTCACCAAGAGTAATGATGAGCATATAGGCAAGCCAGATGACAAGGGTGGTACAAACGCGCAGATCTGCGTGACTTCACAAGGAAAAGACTGGCTGTTTGCTAAATGAAGGTTTTACAGTGAAAAATCTTTTCTCTCTATCTGAAGTTACTCTATCTTAGGGTATTTTCCTGCTTTCTTCTGTGGTGAGAATGTTTGTTACAGTATTTTTGCATTTGGTTTGTTTTAGAGACACTTTGCTTTTGTCTTTGTTTCCATGTGGACACTCTTTTTGCCAGACTCCACTCCTCTAACTATCCAGTGTCTTCCACTCCGCTCTGACACGTTAGACTCTTGTGCAAATCAAACCAAACCAGAGACTACACAACATTCCTGTCTTAAAGCAAGACTCTTCCATTTTACAGAAGACAAATAGAACACGGAGATATTTTCAACATTCAGGTATCATAGTACTATTCTGTCTACAACAAAATAATTTTAAATGGCTGAAAATTCAGTGTGGAGGGAAATAAATGGCTGGAGAGTATATGTGTACAGTCCTTAGGTAGGTAGATTAAACGGTGTGTCTTAAAACAGCTACAATCGTGAATAAAATCTGTTTAGAAGCTGGACTTTGGACACAAGGATTTGGAAAAAGAGCATCATTGTATCCATTTTGTCACAGAGTCTCACCTACAGCACACTTTCTTCATCCATCCAATGACAATCGAGAACAGAAAGTCCCCATGAACCTTCTACCAACGGTTCTGATATCTTGCCCAATCCAGACACTTCGGGTGAAACGTCCGTCTTTCAGAGCGCGCTATTTACACTATCTCAAGGATTACTGAACTATTAGCTTAAGAGAGAGTGTTTTAAACAAGCAACACTGGCCTCTGCAACATAGCGGGGCCAGCACAGCACAGCCCTCTCCTTCACAAGCTGAGAAGACGCGGAGCTCCAAGCCATTGACAAAAACCAACCCAGCTTTGTCATTCGGTTCTCCTTACTCCTAACCTTTTTATTTCTTTGTTTTGTTTTAGAATTTTGGATGTTTCTCTTCTAAAATTCAGTGCTACTCCTGAAAGGCAAGGACAAAGGGATTTGTGTAGAGAGTGTCAATGTAGCATTTTGGAATTCGGTGTTTAGTTAAGCTGGGTCCAAAGTGGACAGCAAAGCAGAAGGGATCGGCTTAGTTGGTAAAGTGCCTGCCTTGCAAGCAGCATAGTACCTGAGTTTGGTCCCCAGAACTAGCCAGGAATGATGTCACACACTTGTAATCCCAGTACTGGGGATGGCTGGCCCATACACGTATGCACTCATGCATGCATGCACGCATACACTCGCTAAATTAATTAAAAATATGGAAAGTTATTCTTAGACAAATAGAAAACTGCTATTTTTTTTCTTTCCATCTTTACACATAAGTAGCAACTCCTCATTTGTAAGCAATCCTGTTTAGGGAAATAAGAGGTATCTAAACAAATGTTTTGGTAAGACCAAGACTCAACAAAAGGAGAAAGGAAAAAGTCCTATAAAATTAGGTATATGCGTACGCAAAAAGGGAAAGGAATAAAACCCAGGGTTGTGGCTTATTACTTACAAGCTATTGTCATTAATAAGAAAACTGGGGTCTCATTGGGGGAAAAAAATTAAGCCATTTTGTCTTTGTCTAGTTGGATTAATAAATGTGAAAATGGAACCAATCCAGAATGTCTAAAGTTCCTTTAGCCTGATACAAAACAAGAAAAGCCACACGACCAAAAATAAACTACAAAAATAGATTATTATTGATCGGGTATCATTTCTGCAGCACCTTCCTTGAGGAGCTGGAAACAAAGGAAAGAAAACAGCATCCTTTAAAGTTTTTAACTGTACTTTTGATTTCCTAGAACACAAATAATTTCTTGAATTTACTAATAAATTGTAGGTTACTTTTAATGCAATTTCTCCCCCTCCCCCCAAAAAGACATGTAAAATGCAGTTTTCCCTATAAAACTGACAGCCTTACCAAATGTCCATCCGCACCTATCTGCAAAGCAGTAATAAAGATGCTAGGTCCATTTGCATAATCAATACACAATTTACAGAGCTGCCCAGACAGAACCAAAGAGAATGTGGATGCCATTACCTTAGCTACTATAAATTAATAGTTGTTTGTGGAAACATGATCCCATTTACACTGTCTCAATCTGGACTTATCAGGAGACTGTGACCATACATTAAATGTTTTTACAGTATGCATGAGATATAAATGTATTTTGAATCAGGGCTTGATAGCATATACCTATAATCCTAGCACTTAAAAAGTGGAGGCAGGGGGATCAGAAATTCCAGGCTAACCTGGGCTATACAGTGTCTTTGAAACCAGCTCCCAGATACATGAGACCCTGTTTCAAAAAAATGAATATGTGGCTTAGCACGTACGGACATGTACTGCTCTTATGGAAGACTCAAATGTGGTTCCCAGCACCTGTGTTGGGTAGCTCACAACCACCTATAATGGCAGTTCTGGAGATCTGAAGACTCTGACCTCCACAGGTACCTGCATACACATATACACATACAACTAAAAGGAAAATATTTTAAATAAGTAAATTGGATAAAATAATTTTAATCAGATAATTTCTAAACATGAACAAAGAAAAAGCAACTAAGTTCGTCACATGGGGCTAAAATTGTTGATAAATACTGACATGAATTTATCTACTTATTTTCCAACACTTACTTTAATAAGTAGAATATGTGTGTATGTGTTTACATATAGAAGTTCCTTCAGAAGATAACCGGAAGGCCCAGCATCGCTTTCTTTCTTCTCTCCTTCACTCCTCCTTTTTTCTTCTGTATTTCTGGGTCTTCTTCATTTTGTTAGTTAACATACAAAACGATGGGCTTCATGATAACATTCTATACATATATATATATCATAACGTTCACATCTTCTTTTCTGGGGTGTTTGAGGTGTGGTGTCATAGTTGCTATCTGCCTGTTTCTTTGTGGTACCAGGAAACCAAGCCTGGGGTCTCTTCTTGTCACTGAGCTGCAGTCTGCTGCTCTCTCTCTCTCTCTCTCTCTCTCTCTCTCTCTCTCTCTCTTCTCTCTCTTTCTTTTTTTGTCTTAAAAGTGTAATAAGGCTGTGGCCCAACCACCACTAGCTGGTTCCTGCAAATCAAGCTGAATCTCTACCCTAGCAAGTTTGCTGGCCTTCCTGAGAAATCAACAGTGCGACTCTGAGGAGCTGGAGAGGTGGCTTAGTGGTTAAGACCATGTGCCATTCCTACAGAGGACCCAAGTTCAGTTCCTAGCACCCATGGAGGGCAACTCTCAACTGCAAGTAACTCTGCTTCAGAGACTCTGATGCCCTCTGATGACTTCAGCTGGTCCCTGAACTCACTACTCTCTCTCTCTCTCTCTCTCTCTCTCTCTCTCTCTCTCTCTCTCTCTCTCTCTCTCTTTCTCTCTCTCTCTCTCTCCACATACACACACACACACACACATACACACACTCACATACACCCCTACACAGACACACACTGACACACACCAACACACACACACCTCATTCTCTCCCTTCCCCCCCCACCCCCCAAGATTTCTTGGCCTCTCCTGAAGTCTCACCACAATGGTGATCTGGCACATACTCTCCAAGCCTCTGAGTTTTACCACCTCCACTATTTCCAGAGTCACTGGGAACTTTTCTCAGAAGCTTTTAGGGACACAGCTAGGGATCTGTCAGACTTCCTTGCACGACTCTCCTGGGTGTCAATGACTAATATCAAATCACAGTGTTTTCTTGGAGAAGGTACATTCCTCCAGAAACGGGGTAGGGATATCCGGAATGGCTCTAAGTACTCAAATCAAGAGGTGACACTGGAGGGATAGATCTGGTGGCAGAGAGCCACCTCCTGGATTTGCTGCTGCTGGAGCCTGGCTGATTCAGAACGGCAGTGCACTTTCTAATGGGGAAGCCTACCTTATGCAGCTTCAGGCCTGGTAAGTGAATATGCCAGGAATGAGTCTCCCTTCCCTCACCTCTGACAAGGGCACAGTGACACCCAACAGGATTCACTTAAGGTCAACATCTCTAGAAACAAACAGGTGCCCAGTGCCCACTCACAAGGCATTATTAGGTGAAATGTAGTGAGCATGGGCACTTCCAACTTTGTGGTCACCTCCTACTGTGGACAACCCAAATGTTCAGTCTCTCATATTTCTCCAGAAGGGGAAAATTTCCTTCTCCACACAAGGAGGCTATCAGCCACAAAAGTGTATCACCTCATCCCCAAAGGATTGTACAGAAGAAAAATAAAAGAAAACGAAACAAACAAACTAAACCAACCAAAAGCATCACAGGACACTCTTTCAGTGTGCAGAAAACACTGATAGCCAATAGAGTGTTGGCATAGCCCAGACACCTCTTAAACAGCTCACGTTGGTTTACTGACGCAGCTAGTCTAGGCTTAGGCCTACCATTTTACTGGCAGGGAAACTGAAGCTTCCCAAACTTCTGTGAGTGGGATTCGATCTTGGGTTCTAAGTGTACAGTCTTTTATGTCACTTCACATGTTGATGGATAGAAGCTGAGGCTCTGAGAAGCTAAAACAAAACAAAAGAGATGATACTCACAGCTGAAGCTTTGTAAGAATCAAGATAGATCTCAGAAAGATGACTCAGCACCTCAGAGTGCTTGTTGTTCTTACAAGAGGACTCGAGTTCCATTCCTGCATGGTGGCTCACAACCATCCTTAACTCTAGGTAAAGCACATCCAATATCTCCAACCACACTAGGAACCTAAGTGGTCCCCATACAAAAATGAAGAAGGAGGAAAAAGAAGAGGAGGAAGAAGAGGAGGAGGAAGAAGAGAAAAAAGAAGGAGGAGGGAAAAGAAGAAGAATATAGGGAAACAGGAAGTGGTGTCACACACCTGTAATGACAGCACTTGGGAGGTAGAGGCAGGAGACAAGAGTTCCAGTTAACCCTTAGTCACTTAGTGACTGAGGCTAACCAACCTGGGCTACATGAGACCCTTTCTCACAGACGAAGAGAGGGGTTCAGAAGAAGAGGAGTGGGAGAAAGGAGAAGGGGGAGAAGAAGGAGGTGGAGGAAAGGAAGAGGGGGAAGGGGAAGACGTAGGGTAGTGGGAAGTCACAGCTCCTTCGAAACAGTGTGTAGGGTCCTGGAAGAAGATTTCAACAATGAAAATCAGACTGAGGCTGTGACTGCCTGGCCTGTCACAGAATCATGGTTTTACTGAGAACATGATATTTCAACTCTGGAGCTTGAGGCTGATGAGATAGGTCACAGAGGGTCCTGTCCCTGTTCCAAAGTCCCACTATCAGCATCCTCTCTCACACCCTTGCACAGTAGTGTTGCAAGTCTCACTCCTAACAAGACAGCCTTCTTCTAGCTGACCTTTAAAAAAAGAACTAAACTACCATTCTTTATAAAGTATTTTCTAAAATATAAAATGATTCTGCTGTGGAACGTCCTCTGTCACTCACTGTCACTGGAGGGTATTCCACTCATTAAAAGTGGCCTCTCACAACCCTCTGGGAATCACCCTCTCTGATTTCTATTCCTCCTTCCCTCCCTGCATTTAGCATTAAAATTGACAAAAGAAAGATAAATGTACTTGAAAGTCATCTGATTGGAAACATTAAAGTGTTAGAGTTTGTAGAGAAAGTCAACTTTAGGACAGCTATTTAATACAAAGAGAAAGGGAAGACAGTGTCCATCAAAGAGTATTCCTGGACGAATGCATGCCAAGGTCAGCCAGTGGCCACTAACAGGTCGGGTCTCTGAGGACCAAAGGAACAGCCAAAGAGGAAGCCAGTCACTACTCTGCATGAGTATGGATCTGGCGGTGACTTTCATGAATTAAAGGAGACAAGAAGGCTGGTCACGGAGCAAACTTGGGGACTAAGGGCAGTGTGCTAAAGCAGGAAAATGGCACGTGAGAGGAGAGAGCATAAAGCCTGCCACAAAAGAAGACTGAAAATGAACAGGATGCTGAGGTTGAGGCTAGGCAGCCAGACCTCCTGGCTGAGGTTGAGGCTAGGCAGCCAGACCTCCTGGCTGAGGTTGAGGCTAGGCAGCCAGATTGCATGGGAGAAGTCAAGTTCTCCTGCAACCTTCACCCACACAGGGCTGCATCTGGAAGCCACAAAACCCACTCTGGGTCTAAGAAAATGCCCGAGAATAAACTCATTGATAACAGAGGTGATAGATGAAACCATCCCGGCATTCAGCTAACTCCTTTCTGAGGCTATGCCCAGGCTGATCTTTCTATTTAAAGAGTAGAGGCCAATCTATGACCAAACCCTGAATAGATTGGGGAAAACAACACAAACACTACCTATCTTAGGGAAGGTAAGATAGGTAGTGTTTGTCTGACCATCAAAACAGTCTAAAAGTTCTAGCTTCACCAACCAATGAATGGCCCAACCTGAGACTCACCTCATGGGAGAGAACCAGCCCCTGGCACTATTATATTCTGCTATGCTTGCAGACAGTAGCATATCATAACTATCTTCAGAGAGGTTTCATCCAGCAGCCGATGGAAACAGATACAGAGACCCATAGCCAAACAATAGGTGAAGCTTAGGGAGTCTTGTGAAAGAGTGGGGGCGGGGGAGGGAAGATTGAGAGAGCCAGAGCGATCAAGGACACTACAAAAAGACATACAGAGCAAAGTAACGTGGGCCCAGAGGGTCTCACCGAGACTGAACCACCAACCAAAGAGCATGCATGCTCTGGACCGAAGCCCTTACACATATATAGTGAATGTGCACCTTGGTCTTCATGTGGGTCCACTGACGATTAAGAGTGGAGGTGGGGGTTGTCTCTGACTCTCTTGCCTGCTTTTGGATCTTTGTCCCCTTCCTGGGCTGCCTTGTCTGGCCTCAGTGGAAGAGGATGTGTTCAGTCCTGCTACAACTTGATATTCCAGGGTGTGTTGGTACCCATGGGGGCCTGCCCTTCTCTGAGGCAAACAGGATGGGGGGGGGGGGTAAGGGTGAGACTGGGAGGAGAGGAGGAAGGGGGCTGTGATCAGGCTGTGATGTGAATAAATTAATTAATGAGGAGAAAAAGGACAGTGGTAATATGTAATAGCATAAAGATTAAGCAAAACAGAAAAAAAAATAAATCTACAAGGTAATAACAACAAAAAAAGTTCCAGTCCTACATGGCAAAACACAAATTACTAAGCACAAAGTCAGAAGACAACATAGGAGAAATATTTTTAACAAATAGTCTAAGGACAAATTGTCTTTGTGATAAGAAAGGCGCTTTCAAATGGGAAGATGAGAGCCCAGAAAACAAAAAGACAACTGTCAGAAAAATAAATACAGAAGACAGTCTAGCCACCTCCCAGGTGCAGCATTTCAAATTGTCATGAACAACAGTTTGTCCACAAATCCTGTTAGCAAAAACAAAGAACCAAATAACAGCCCCTTTCCAGCTCTGTGGCTAAAAACAGAACTAGTTTTAGCACAGAAAAAAAATATAAATATGTTCATTTTCTGTAACTAGTCCTTCAGTTTTCAAGAACATGCTGTGTTTTATAATCGTGTCAGCAAGAAGACATGGCACTTACTGAAGCATCACTTGTATGTGATGAGCTAAACCAATAGCTGAGTAGAAACATCCTGACGATCAGGGATGCAGGAGGAGCTACTGCACAGCAATCCGTCATATGGCAGGGTTGTAAAGAATAAAGGGGAGCAGACCAAGGAGAAGATAGACGGGGTGGCTGCTAGGGTCAGGAGCGAGCTGCTACTTCAGGAGTGAGCTACTATGGTTTAGATACAGTTTGTCCCCACAGTATCGTGAGATAGACACTCAAACATGAGATGGTGTGAACTGTAAGCAGCTGAATACAATTATGAAAAGTGTGTGATGTTAGTCTCCTAGAGCAGATTATCCACAAGAGTAACCTGTCATAAAGTGCTCCTTGCCTTCGTCTACAGACAGTCACTTTTCTGTTTCTCTACCACCATCCCAGAGTGCAGCAAAAGAGAGGATGCCTACTGTGTGGGGCTCTCCCTAGCTGAATTAGCATTGGGCCTTTTGTTACAGCAACTAATGCGTTTATTTATAATAAATAAATATACGCATTAGTTGCTTTTGTTACAGGGAACTAATGCGTATATTTATTTAGAGCACATATTTGGCTTGAGGACAGAGAGAGAAGGAGGGAGGGGGAGGGGAGGGGGGAGGGGGAAGGGAGGGGGAGGGGGAGGGAAGGAGGGGGAGGGACGGAGGGGGAGGGGAGGGAGAGGGGGAGGGAAGGAGGGGGAGGGGAGGGAGAGGAGGAGGGAAGGAGGGGGAGGGGGAGGGAAGGAGGGGGAGGGAAGGAGGGGGAGGGGAGGGAGAGGGGGAGGGAAGGAGGGGGAGGGGAGGGAGAGGAGGAGGGAAGGAGGGGGAGGGGGAGGGAGGTAGGGAGGGGAAGGGGAGGGGGGGAGAGAGAGGGAGGGAGGGAGAGGGAGGGAGGGAAGGAGGGAGGGGGAGGGGGAGAGGGAGGGAGGGAGGGAGAGGGAGGGAGGGAAGGAGGGAGGGGGAGGGGGAGAGGGAGGGAGGGAGGGAGAGAGAGAGAAAGAGAGAGAGAGAGAGAGAGAGAGAGAGAGAGAATATGAGTGTCCAGGTAGCTGCCTAAGTGCTTGGTCCTTTCTAGATGGCTGTGAAACACATATTTAAAGAGCAGTTGGAAGGAGGAACATGTTATTAGCCTGGGTAACCTGTTCATGGAAGCCACACGTCTCATTCCAACCTGACTTAGATAATTATTGAGATGACAGTGGGTCTTGGAGTAATAAGCATATCTTCATAGAGACTTTCTTTCTCTGTCTTTACATAATAATATCTCAAGTAGAAACAATGGACATATAAGTGTTAAAAAGCAGAAGGGGAGGGAAGCCAGGCTTGATGACACAAACTTGTAATCTTAGCTCTTTCAGGGTGGGGGCAAGAGTATCAGAAGTTCAAGGTCATCCTCCCTTAGCTACAGAAAGAGTTCAAAGGAAGTCTGGCTATACCAGGAGATCCTGTCTCAAAACAACAACAAAATAAAGGAGAGAAAGAAACAGAGGAACTGACAAACCAATAAAGTGTTCTTAGAGAGCCTTGTTTTTATAACCTTCTGCAGTTTCTCTCCATTCCCTCTGAAGCAAACAGCACACTGACCACTGGTGCGCACTGTTCCCACAGTGACAGCACTGACCACTGGTGCGCATTGTCCCCACAGTGACAGCCACTAAGCTAGTTGATCTGGAAACGGTGAAGAGAATGTTCAAAGCTGGTCAACGGCACCACACTGCATGATATGACTTCCCTACACTAGAATTTGACCCATCAGAGAGGACAGATGTTGTCTTCTAATGCCAAAAGGAACTTGTCCTTTATTTAGGAAGCATTAGCAAAGTTAGAATAAACCCAGATACCTAGAAGAGTAAGCAGATCTAACTCCATGGACACCAATACAGATAGTTTACTTAGAATAGGAAAACTGGGTCCCCAAATAAAACATGTTAAGACTGTGCATTCACACAAGTCATGTGTCAATAATACTGAAACCATGACCCTTGCAAGTGTGACTTGAAAATATATTGTCAATGGGAAAATAATACTGTCTAGAATCAACTCTGCAGGGTACAAAGCAATTGCCTAACATCTTCACTGCCTATCTATTCTAGAAGCATAAACCCAGCTGGGTACAGCCCTTTCCATCACCTTCCATATACCTGATGCCTATCTGGGACCCAATGAGAAATCCTGTAGAACGCATGATCATGTTCAATATTTTTCAATCCAAAACCTATAGAGCTTCACATTTAGCTTGAATGTGCTACCACTGTGAAGAACATCCAGGTTTTGGACAAATAATGAAATGTCACGCACAAATATGTTAGACTACATGTATAGCTACTCAAGGTTCATATAACCCATGTGGTACAGAATAAATGTACCTACATCCAGAGTCTTGATGAGCAAAGCCTCCCTCTCGTATGCAAGACACAAGGAAGACAGAGCTATCTTAGCTGCATCTCCAACTCCTGGCATCTGAAATGTAACAAATGTGCAAAAATATTTTAATGGATGGATGGAGGCATCTGCTGATATGTTCATCAGTGATATTTTGATCATGGCACCAAGAGAAGAGGATCCGCAACACTTGTTCTCCAAGGCTGATGGACAAGACAGAAAACTAACACTCTATGGGGGTTTATGCCCTACAAGGTTTAAAGGGGATGGCACAGGAAGCTATCTTTAAATGTCAGCTCAGAACAAGCACGCGGCTGTCAGAGATGAAAGTGATATCCAGGTCTTTATTATTACACAAATGTGGTATGTGAAACCACAACCTGTGCCTATAGAGGGTTCAAGATGAAGTCTCAAACATTAATAAAGGTTTGGGACCTGTGGCTGTATAGAAATCATAGACACACTTGTACCAATGAACAAGCATGAATTATAGGTAACTTCTACATGTCAAACCCAATTCCAAAGCTATCCTTAAAGCAACATACTTCTGATTTGGGCCCACATGTTGCTAATACTTCAGGTGTAAACTTAGCTCAGTCCAAAATATACTTGAGGGATGGCAACATGACTCAAGGGCAAAGGGTGACTGCCACCAAGCCTGAAGACTTAAGATCAGCTCCTAGGACCCACATGGTAGAAGGAAAGAACCAACTCACACAGGTTGTTCTCTGGCTTCAAATGCCTGCCATGGCGTGCGCACGCGTGCGCGTGCACACACACACACACACACACACACACACACACTCAACTGTAGTGAACCTAACACCCAGGTCAATACAGAGAGACCGCACACACCATGTCAAGTCCATATCAGGAGCAGCTCCTAGGCCAGCTCCTACTAAAACTCACCAAAGCCCATGAGTTGGACCTGGAAAGGGTCCTCTGACTCAGAAGCTACAAACTGCTCTGTGGGATGCCCAGCCTCCAAAGGGGCAAGCGTCCTGATAAAAACCCTGAGATTGATTCCCTGTATCTACTTGCCTCCCTTCTCCATAAGCCCCAAAATGGGGATTCAGCAAAAATCCAGACCGTCCAGCCTCCGTGAGGACATTCCAGCTAGTCTGGTTTTGCTTCACAGTTAACAAGTCCACCACTGAAAAGGATGCTTGCTTTGTTGACACAGCTCATTGATCCACTTGTAACAACCATGATTTCTTAATGTGAGAATTCTAAAATGTTAGAGCCAGAGGAGCTGCAGAGGTTCTCTGAATCTGCACCTGAGTGGTGAGGGAGGAAGTGACCTGGGCTCAGTGGAAGCTGGCCTAGCACGTGGTGCAGGTGTCAGCTAGAGAAGTACTCTCCCTCGGCAGCCACCCAGAGCCCAGCACTGGCTTCTTAATATGCAGATCAGCAAGTGTGAAAAACAGTTACATGTAACAGGCACTGTAAAGTGATGTTATTATCTTATGATGACTTTATTTGAAGATTAGAATTTGCCATAATGTAAACGTAGATGCTCTCTGTGGTGTTGAAAGGGGCAAAACTGACTTCAAGCTCATCACTTTGTTCTTTGGTCAGTTACTGTCCTCCAACTCCGCCCAGTCTGCCACTCACATCTCTGGCTAGGAAGGCCACCAGAATACCCAGTGTGATCACCTTTGAATTGCTGTACACTTACACACTGCGGTTTGTTGAACTCTCCTCAGATCATTTTCCTGTATGTCTGGGGGAAATTCAAACATGTGCAAGAATACTTTTCAGTACCAACTTGCAGAGTTTCTCCTAGGATTCTGTGCTGAATATGCAATATAGCAAATTTCTCATGGCTGGTTTTGTCTCAATTCTGGATAGCAGAGACGCTGGCTCTTAGGTTTAATGCACCTCACACTTTCTCTATGATCCTCCAATCAATATATGAATTAACATTAGGAATTTTTCAAATTTTTTTCAAAACATATTTAGGTTCACTATTGCCCAATTAGCTTTCAAAACTACTCTCTGGAACGTTTAGGAGGAGGAAAAGAAAGACAGCATTAATCAAGCCAAAGGAAAGGTAGGAAAGTTCTATGTATTTAATGTCTTTGACTAAGTGCCCATGTTTACCGTTGAGTGTAAAGAAAAACAAAATGTGTCATTCTTAGAAAAAAAAAAAAAAAAAGTTCACCAAACACATGATGTCAAACACTTCGAACGTCATTTCATCAACTGCTTCCATAGATGCAACAGGCAGAAAAACATGAACAAAATGTGAGCACACCAATGTAAAGCCCTCCTTCTCACTCACAGAATCTCCTTCCAATGATTAAACAGCCATGAAAAAGGTATCTAAAGTCTCCTTCAGTTTCCTTGACTAGAGGGCCATAGGAGCAAGATGATCCTTGTCTCGATGACTCGTAGAGTCTCAGAACAAAGTGGTACCAGGGGCCAAAGGCTAGGCACAAGTTAGGAGGTGGCCTGAGCAGTAAAATGAGAGTAAGCCCTCTCAAGTCTCAAGCCTGAAATCCAAATCCTAAGAGAGACTCTAAGTGGCCTCCCCCTAAAACACACGCAGCCAATCAGAGCTCACCACCGTGAGACGTTGTCTTTGGTAAACTACTGTCTAACATGGCAACATCCTAAAACACACACAGCCAATCAGAGCTCACTACTTCTCCTTGGTAAACTACTATCCAAGTGGCAACATGATGCCTATGACAGCTTGCTCTGTCCTCTGCTCCCCTGGGCAGTTCTTGCTCCTTCCCTTCTGTCCACAAACTGTAGACTTGGATACTAGCTGGAAACACTCGTACAGACAGGAAATGCAGACTCCACACAAAGGTCAACTCTCCCAAGATGGCACCAGCCTTCCAGCCAATAGCCATGTTTGGACTTCATTAGCACTTGGTGGAGTGGTATTTTAATGCCCTTTCCCTTTCTAAGGTATAAAAATGAGCAAAAGAGTAAAGGACTGCTTGTGCTGCTCAAAACTTGTTAAAACTACAAGCTAAATCAGTAGCAATGCTGAAATAATACTTAGTCTTATTCAAGTACTCTTACTGCACCTAATCAAGTTCTGGAAAGGCTAGGAATTGTCTAATAAGAAAGTTTAGGTCACTGTAGCCTTTTATCTTTTTAATGCTGGGCAGTGAACACTATGGTAGGTAGATTAATTTCTAGTTCATCCATGGAGTGAGTCTTCAGCTCAGGATAGGTTTGTACAATGACTTGTGTATCAGCATATAAGACTATCAGCAATGGGGGAGAACTTTGTCCATACCAGGTAAATAAATTTCTATATTGATATATCCTTAGTAGACCAATAACAAGACCAAATGGCAATAATTGAGAGGTTAAAAAAAGCAGTGTTATGAACCCCCAAAAATAAGTGCTTTTATATTCCTTAAAATGATACCAACTGTAATTGGGAAACGTTTCATTTTGTCCTTTAAGAAGTGATTAACATATAGGAAATGTATAACATATAGACATCAAAGTCTCCTGGTGAGTGTGCCTACTATGTGTCTGTATATTCTGCAGTATATTGTGCTAACTGAAGTTCTAAAACCATTTGGTTTCACACTTGAAAAAAATAATAAGCAATACCACAGTGTAATTTAAAACAAACAAACAGACCTGCACTACCATGGAAATGGTGACCCCTTGTCTGTATTTAGTTTGGAACACCTTAAGTTCACACATAAATAGTAAATGCATTCTAAACCAAATTATCTTCTTTTGAAAACTACATGCAAATTCAACCCATGCTCATATATATAAAACCTTGAACAAATGAGAATGGCTACGTATTTTTCTTCTCAGGAATTTTCAAAGAACTTACTATCTTGTTAAAGTGCATGGAATACGAAAATAATTTGTGACTGTTTACATTCATCTTTTTAAAAAAAAATCTTCCTAGAAACAAAGTTACTTGGCAGGCACATTTGATTCTGACTTTTTGTGTTGCTAATGCCCAAATTATAAACCTTTCCTACCAGACATCCAGAGGAGAGATGCTAACTGTGGTGTATGCTGCCATCATAATGATACCCCCAAGATCAGCCTGGTGCCTGTAGCTGTGATAGGGTCCCAGGTGGTTGGATGACTGCACTGTGATCATTATCCCTGCAAAGACTGAAGCCACTGAAGTTTTAAAGAACTCGAATCTTACTCTGCTTCTTTCATCTCTAACAATTACTAAACTGATGTAATTACTGGACATGCAATGTGATACATGCAAAGGCCTGCACTGCCTGAAATCAAATTAAAGTTTTTTTTTTTTTTTTTTTTTTTTTTTTAAAGCCATGATTCTGCTTAGTTTTCAAACATTTATCTCGTGTCAGGCTTTTATGCTAAGAGTTGCATAATTATTTAAACCCCGTAAAAGCTCTCCTCACCCTGTTTGATTAATACTATATCAGAGCTGCTTAAATTTACTAATGTTAACTTTAGGTTTTGATTGCTTTATGGCAGCATTGTGGCAAGACAAATTTAAAATAGACAATTACAACAGGCAAGGTAGACACAATCCTGACCAGGACACCGTAGAATCTCCACCCAAAACCACAGCAACATATACCCATATAGATTAGAATCACATATACCCAGGCATTTGCGTGCACGCACATGCTCACGCGAGCACGCACAAACACACACACACACACACACACACACACACACACACACGCCCACTGAACTAACTTTAACTGTTGACAGCACACCAAGCATCAATGGAGAAAAAATTAAGCACCTCTGAGAAAATACTGAGCAAGAAGGTTGATTTTGAACATCTACCTTTGTATTGAAACATCATACAATTCAAAAGCATTCTTTAACATACTGTTTCATGAGAGGATTTGCATTTCTAACAAGCCAGGGGACTGGTAAAACATGGTACAAATCTTCTTGTCTTTTCTCTTAAAAATAACTACCAAACTTAACACCAAATCCATTTAGACATAGCCCTAAGACAGGAATTTAAGAAAATGAATGGCATTAAACCAGCCGTGGGAACTAGTCAGATGAATTAATAAAGCACAGTAAGAGGAAGAACAGATCTTTCCAGAAACTCTTATACTGATCTCGATAGACTTGCTGACCTCCACTCCCCAAACCTTTCTCTCTTTCTTGGCAAGCTCTTACTTCAAAATAAGCACTCAGTAGTGAGGCTATGTTTCAGTTTGTGGCAACCAATGTTTCTCCAGTCTTTATCAGAGTAGCCAAGCCTCAGCAACAAACTTCCTTTCAAAAGAAAGGGGAAAGGGTGTTACAGACATCTTTATAGAGTGAACCCTACAGCACTTGCCCTGCTCCAAAGAAGTTAAAAGGAAAAACAAAGTTGGAAATGTCCCTCGCCAGTGTCAGGCATCCCTGGTGTCAATAGGAACTACAATGGGTTTAAGGATCTGGGAATCTTCCGGCAACAACAAAAAGAGGAAAATTATTAACAGCTTGCTTCATAAAGAGCACTTAATCTCAACTCCCTCTGTAATTCCATTTTACATGTATCCTTTTATGTTCAATACCCTATTTTCTTTACCCTTTCTGGGCCGGGTGAATAAAGGCCAGCGGTGCACTCACGCGCACTCATCAGACAGATGTTTTTGTTTAGAGGGCCAAATAGACCATCAGGAGTCTGCTGCAGTCCCTTTGAGGAGGGGCTGCCTGAGCTGGAAAGGTCCAGGCTGAGCTCTGGAAGAGGTTCACTGGACCAGCAGCTCTGGAACTTTGACTCTCGGGATCCCTGCCAACTGTAATTGCTGTTTTTGTTTATTTCGGATTGTCTGCTGATTGGACTATAATCAATTTAATGACTTCAACATCTAGTCAGTATAATTTAGAGGTGGTGGAGGGAGAAAGTCACTGACTGACAGATAAATAGAAGGACAATTGTCACAGGGGTCTGAGTGGCAGGCAGAGCCTCAGCTCTGTTTCCAACCATTGCTCCCCTCTTCTTTTGGACCCAAATCTAAAAGTGTCTAAGCATAAATTTCTGCATGCCATGCAATTAGTACTTTGTCTTTACAAATCAAATTACAAAATTCCTTACAAAAAAAGGAATATTGATTTTGCTATCTAATGTGTAGCCATAAATATACACATATGCATGCCTTAATTTTTCTTAAAACTTATCATAAGTTAAGATCTAGTTATCGACAAGACTCACAGTTAACATATCAGAAAAGCAGTTTTCAGAAAAAAAGCCATCTTGCGTTTTGATAATTAAAAGCAAAATATTCTACTTCCTTTTAAACAATTGGCTTCTCACACAAAATCCAGGGTCAGTCTTTGTTTCTTTTCTACAGCAACATCTCTAACCCTAAACTGAATCACTACTGGAAGGAAGATACTGTTTCTAAGAAAGAAAGAACATGGAACATACTGAAAACATTTTTGTTATTGTTACAACTTATATCTCATCTTTCTACTAATACATATATATAATTAGTATATATATATTAGCATACATATGTATATATGTATAAACTTTGAAAATGCAAACACATGAAACACTGGAGGGTTTAATAGTTCTATTAAATTGGGGGACAAAGAAAACTCCCTGTAGTGACTTTTTAATACCTAAAATGTTTACTGTTTTTCCACTAGAGCAAACAGCAAAATGCCAAAGTTTTTTTCTGATTTCCGAGGGCTTGGGACATAAAATCCATTGTCTTTTCACTCAACCTCCCTCGTTTCTATTTCTTCTTTACATTGTGAGCTGAGATTTTGCCACTTTATTGTATTTCTAAAGAAATAATTCCTCCTTTTAAAAAATCCATTTATAAGTACAAAAGAAGCTAAGTGGTAAAAGGTACATCTAAAGTGTTATAAGTTCAGAATGTGCCAAGTTACAAAGGGTCAGCACCGGGCACAGCAAGTTAAACAAGACACTGGGGCTCTCATTCTCCCTGGCTCCCAGCACCTCTCTCTGGAGGTCCCTGGTATGAGTTTATGAACACCTGAGGGTCCAGATAGCCTGGCTGTGTCTCCTGTTTAACTTGGCCATTTAAATGACTAAGCACTCCCCTCTCTCCTTCCCAGCTTTGTAACTTGGCTCTCACTGAGTATCTCACACCTTTATGCAGGAGACCACTTTTTCCTTCTAACTGAGCTTTTTGGAGTCAACGTCAAAAAAAAAATGTTATCAGGTAAAATGGCTGAGAAAGTTCCATCAAACAAGCACCGCAAGAACTAGAATAAAGAGCCAGCAAGAAAAATAGAAATAGGTCACAATTGACCAATTTGATACAACTGATTTGCTGGCTCTAAAAATAGGCTGACAGTAAACTATTTTCAGTCAGGTAGTCTTACCACTGTCTTTTCTCAGGGATGAAGACAAATATCTAAATAATATAGAAGGAAGGGGGTCATTTAATTGTCTGGCCATTCATTCCTTTAAATACTGGCTTTACTCCCCTTTGTCATTAGTCAGAAGGGTCACTCTAAAGACATGCAGTATTAACGGGAGAGTGAGGTCTTCGGGGTTTATATATGGCAGACAAGCTTTGAGTGTCTGGAAGGGTAAAGAAGTTGCATGTTTCAATGACGAATTTTGTATATAGAAATGACTATCTGGGATATGAAGCAGTTTTAATGTAGATTAAATGGAGTAGGTGACTCCAGAAAGACTTGCCTTCCTAAGACAAGAAATTGTGAACCAGAATGAGGAGATGGGCTAACTAAACAATCACCCCCCAAAACTTGACGTTAAAAAATGCATAATTTTTAAGCAGGCAGTGATTATCCACCCAAAATCACAAAATTCTAAGAATTTCCTAAAACAAAAGCATCTGGTAAGGGAAATTTCCTGGGAAAGCACATTTTAAGCATCTAGTTAAAAATAAGAATCCAAACTAACCACTATTTGTTTTATTTATTTATTTATTTTACCAGCATAATGGAAACTACTCTCCTGGGGTATAAGTCTGAAATGATATCAAAAGAGACAGCCATATCAGAACTATCTCTTAAAACTCTGTTAAAGGAATAATAGAAAAATTGGAAACTGAATGCAGAACTTTATGGTTTTTAGGATTTAAGAGTTTTTTCATGGTCTCTAATATATATCTTTTTCATGTTGGTTATCACAAAATCTACATGTTTCTGATGGTAAAATCAGAACCCATCTTTCTTAATGGTACAATTGCCAATCAGCTTTTCCTATGTGAACATTCAATCCACTACTGCACTACATTCAATCCACTACTGCACTATCTCCCCAGCACTGCTTACAACAAACGACTGCCCATTGCTTACTGTTACAAATACCAGCTGATCTGTCATTTGAAGAAAAAAAAAAATCCTTGCTGGCTTTTCAAGGACCCATGTGTGACCTTCTAAACAACATAATGGACTCAAGAACACGCTTAAAATACACTTTGAAAAATAAAGACATCCTTCCAGGAAGACAGAGGGGACCGAGGATCAGGAAGAAAGGAGCAGTTACTTAACAAGAACCATCCAGAATGGCATTCTAGGTCTCCCTGACACTAGTCATATCACAGTCCCTCATTTGACATAGCTCATACAAATATATTATTTTTCCAGGCAAATGCATACCCTGAAGAAAAACAAGCCTGATCGTCAGCGAGGACTGTGCTATTTTTATTCCTGTCTTGAGCTTCTCACCCCAAAAGCCTAGCCAGCCCACCTGAGGCCAGCGCCTCTTCTGGGAGGCATCCAAGCAGCTGACAGAGAACACTGCTGTGTTACACACACACACACACACACACACACACACACGATAAATCTTTGATTTAATATAGATATTTTTTAGCACTTGGCAACTGAAGCCCAGAGGCTTTGTCTTAGTGAAGGAGATATTGGATCCGGATTTTTGCAACATACCAATAAAACAAAAGAATAAAAATGTCTTCTGCTTACTGGCTGTTTCTCTCTTACTAATCTAAAAACTACACAGGTTCCATGTCCAGGTATTTTACAGTTTAACTTAGCCAAGACTTCCCAGAAAATACAGCTTCACTCGATGGCCTACTCTCCATGCAAAAGAAATCCTTCTTAGAAACTGGGGAAACAAATGCATTCACCATCAACAAAACTTTCACTGTGAATTCACGACGGAGGCAGGTGAGCAAGAACAGTTAGAAGCTGTGAGTGAGCAAAATAACCAAAT